>NC_088415.1:65534413-65686913 GCF_034236695.1 Oncorhynchus nerka
CAATTTAAAATAAGCTTTTAAAATCATTCCAATCCCTATTAAAAGGCAAATACGGTTTAGCGGTATTAAGGGGATGACTTTAGGATGATGCAGATGCCTGGGAGCGGGAGGGAAGGCTGTTTGAATGGCTGACTGGCTTTATGGAGAGTAGAGATCTGTATAGAATGATGACAAGATGGGAGTGCAAAATAAGACCATTGAAACGCATAGGTCTTATTTTTGACAGATTTTGGCGAGAGTGTAACCTCTCACGTCGCCTTTTCCTCTCTGTGGAGAACACATTGACGCAGCTGCAGGAAACAGCATGTTTCGGTTTTCTTCCGTCGAAAGAGAGTCGGACCAAAATGCAACGTGGTTAGTTCGATACATCTTTAATGAAGAAAACACGAACAATACAAAACAACAAACGGAATGTGAAAACCTATACAGCCTATCTGGTGAATATACAAAACACTGAGACAGGAACAATCAACCACGAAACACTCAAAGAATATGGCTGCCTAAATATGGTTCCCAATCAGAGACAACGAAAATCACCTGCCTCTGATTAAGAACCGCCTCAGGCAACCATAGACTTTCCTAGACAACCCTACTCAGCCACAATCCCAATACCTACTAAAACCCCAATACAAAAACACACCACAAAATAAACCCATGTCACACCCTGGCCTGACCAAATAAATAAATAAAACACAAAATACTAAGACCAAGGCGTGACACAGCAGGACCTTTTCCAACTCATTGCATAGGTAAAGATGGCTGTAGTACATGGTTTTGGCTTAGTAACTGCTGTTTGATTTGACATGAAACTTTAATTTTAATCCCGGTGCTGAGCTAGTGCGTATCAAGCAGCACATTTTGGTATGTCACTTTGATTTGGCCTACTATGTCAGCTTTGTTGCTATTGCACTGTGTGAGAAGCCTCTAAATAATACCAAAAAAATGGCAGCCTACGGGTACATGTTTTATAAACTTATAATTTGAAATGGATAATATACCTGTAACTGCTCCCCCCCTCCAAAACAAATCATAATTTTGAAGTGTGGCTAACCCAAATTGACATTTCAGTCATAAGTTTATATCTGCGATTGAACCCCCCTAAAAAGGATTTACAAATGTCTCAGGATTTTGATACTCTGTACTTTAGGCACCTTTAAGGTGATGACCTTATGAAAGAAGAATTCACGGCAAAAAAAGTTCTGAGATCTGGGATGTGACAACTTTGATGCTCCATATCTCAGAACTGTGATTTGTGGAGATAAAACCTTATAGTCCCAAGGTCATGAGCTGATGTCTTCCTGAAGAGTGAGATTGTCATGGTTCCACCTGTCACCAGAGGGTGGCAGATACCATCCTAGAGACAATTATGACACTCAGGTGTGTTCTATTACTCATTAGAACTTCCCTGTTAAAAGAAGTATGTTTTCTGTTATGCTTTGCAGAAGTTTGAATTGTTTACTGTTTGGTTACTGAGTCAGTGTTTGAGATGTAGTGTTTGTTGGTTTGCCTCAAGTTTACTCTGATCCTGCGGTTACTGTTCTTAGTAAAGTATTATGTTTACCCTTAACCACTGATTCCTCGTCTGGTCTCTTCTCTGCACCTGGGTCCAACCTCACCATGTCACAGAAATTTGGAGCAGTGGCACGATCCACTCTCCAAACAGCGAATAGGAATGGCACGATCCACTCTCCAAACAGCGAATAGGAATGGCACGATCCACTCTCCCCAATATGCCCAGATGATTTTGAGGTCAAGATGAGCAAAGTGACTGTGAACACAATATTTCCCTTGACTTCACTCCCCTCTGACCTCCAATGGATTTTGAGGAAGCGGCAAGGAGAAAGGATGTGAGGAGTATGCAATTTAGATTCTCCCAGGAAGTGTTACGATTGCAGACAGTCTGTGTTTACCTATCTAGAGGTGAGAGCGTGCCATGCGGGTGCACAGCCGGGTAATCCATATTTGAATTAGATTGGAGTGGGTGAGCCATGGAGGGAGCATCAAACAATAGGATGTACTGTAATACTTACTTGGGTACTGCTAGGTGATGCAAACAACCATGTTTCAATCAGAACAGTCAAACAATTACGGTTACCGTCCAACGCGAGACATGTGCTTCTAAAACAGTTACAGTCATTGGCCAAGTACTAATCTCAGCAATGGCTGAAGATGGAACGTTACTGTTATTAAAATAACTGTATTTGCTGTTTTAACTTTATATGTGACTGAGAGCCTTTTAAGGCTAACACCTGCAAGACTTCGGTTAGTATGCATGCATTATGTGCATGTACTTCTGTCTTGTGCCAATCTTGATTGCCAAACACAGCCCAGGCACACCACGTCATTTCAATGTGAAGAATTGGGTGATATTTGGTAGATACGTCGATCAATGATATTCCAACATATTTTCACCCACTCAAAAAGACAATCTGCTATCAGTATGCTTTCAACCATCTAAAAGCACATCCAAATTCCGATAAATCTGTCAGATGTTTTGTTTAGTTGTCAAATAAATGTACTATTACTGCACTTTTAACCAATTAAAAGCACCAAGTTCAAATGAGACTACAATGTCAGATATTACATTTATTTATTTATACAACAACTTAATGTGTTAGCATTGGCTTCATCTAATGGCACAACCAAAGTATCTTGATTGCAGTTGAGGTTACATTAAAGTTATTGTACATGGTGCAAGTGATCAATTCGGTTTGAGATTCTGTGCAGATTATCATAGCAATTGTGAAGAATTCCACAGAACTGCAACCCTGAACATAGATTCTTTCTTTGATTGTATAAGAATACATTTGTTAAAGTATCCTCTAAATGTGGCCATGGATGTTATTCATTTTAAGGTTGATTATCAGTTAAATAATAGGACTAAATAAAATCAAACTTTAAATGCACTTTAAATAAAGTCTGATTTGATTTAATCCTATTCTTTAATTTAGCTTTTTGGTTGAGATGGAGAGGTGAATTCAACATATGTAATGTTAACTTTTATTCCATTTGATATTAACCAAGGCCTAAATAGCATAATTGATGATATTTAATTGATAAAGTATGGTTATATTTCATTTGGAATGACTACGATAGCAACAGTAAATCTATTAAATGGAGGTCCTCACCAGTCATTCTCACAATAGCACATTGGTTATAGTCAAGTAAAAAATACCAAAGCTAAGCAGTGTTTGGTTAAACACTCCAGTAGGAGGTGCTTTCCAGTCTATGGATTTTTCTTATAGTGGATATTATGTTGAATCTCTGATATTGTTTCAAAAAGTTACAAATTAAAAATATTTCATAAGTTTGTCTACGTCGAAAACTGCGGTGGAAATTTCAACCTCAAAACAACAATTTAGGTTGACTTTTTTCAAATTCAATATTTTACAGATTCCAGATATTGAAAATGTTGGTTTGAAACGACACTGATTTAACCAGTTTGTGACCAATTGGAGAGATGCGTTTTGAAGTCAGTTTAATAATTCTTTCCTGTGGATATTTTGTCTCAAATTTCAACTATCTGAAGGACCAACCCCACAGACAACAATCTCAAAAGTATAGGCTCAGTCTGAAACACAAATAAAACACAAACAAATATCTGTTTTGGTACAATGTGTTTGTCCTCCAATAAAAGTTCAGTCTCAAAATCCAGTAAGAAATCCAGAAGTAAGCAAAAATCCAATAATTCAGCTCTGAGAAAAGGAAAAAGGCTTAATTTTACAGTTCCTAGTATCATATTCCAAAAGAAAATAGTCCACTGTGCTAAATGTCCAAAATATATGAGTAGGCCTTTCACAAATTGGTCAAGGATCAGACCCTTTTTTTCCATTTTCACCTAAAATGACATACCCAAATCTATCTGCCTGTAGCCCAGGACCTGAAGCACGGATATGCATATTATTGATACCATTTGAAAGGAAACACTTTGAAGTTTGTGGAAATGTGAAATTAATGTAGGAGAACATTAGATCTGGATAAAGATAATACAATATATATTTTTTGTAAATATATTTTTTTACCATCTTTGAAATGCAAGAGAAAGGCCATAATGTATTATTCCAGCTCGTTAATCTAACTGCACTGTACAATTTACAGTAGCTATTACAGTGAAAGAATACCATGCTATTGATTGAAGAGATAGCACAGTTATGAACTTGAAAATGTATCAATATACCAAGTAGGCACATTTGGGCAGACTTGATACAACATTTTGAACAGTAATGCAATGGTTCATTGGATCAGTCTAAAGCTTTGCACATACACTGCTGCCATCTAGTGGCCAAAATCTAAATTGCGCCTACACTGGAATAATACATTGTGGCCTTTCTCTTGCATTTCAAAGATTGAAAAAATAATAAATAAAATGCATGCTTTTTCTTTGTATTATCTTTTACCAGATTAATGTGTTATATTCTCCTATATTAATTTCACATTTCCACAAACTTGATCATTGAAAAAAAAGGTTACTTTTACTTTTATTTTTACTTTTGATGCTTAAGTATATTTTAGTAATTACATGTACTTTTGATCCTATACTATAGTATATTTTAAACCAAATACTTTTAGAATTTTTCTCAAGTTGAATTTTACTGAATTTTCTATTATTAAGGTATCTTTACTTTTACTCAAGTATGGCAATTGGGTACTTTTTCCACCACCACTAACTGCAAGTGTAAAAGCAAGTCAGCCATATCAGCTATGTTTTTCAAAAAGGCAGTAAATTAGGCTGAATGAACTGTTTTGCTGCCAGACAAGACTACGCTGATAGCCAGGTGTAGCAGTGGTAAGGATTCACTCCATGGTGCTGAAAAGCTCTGCCGTTGGGACAGCTTTATGTAGGCCGTAACAGTTTGTGGGCACAATTGTCATGTCATAGCTTGCATTAATTATTATTTTGAGGAAATCAGAATTTAGCTACTAACATCGTTAAAAGTTACTAGGATATTCCTTCTTAATTGGCTCAATAAAAAAATTGGGCTAGTTTTCAGGCCTTTTGGGCGGGTTTTGTGTGGTCATTGGGTTAGACATTTTTGCTTGACCTGGCAACATGGGTGTAGGCAGTGGGGAGGAGGGAGATAGAGCAGCAACCAAGCCAACTCACAATAGTTACTAACTTCTAGCTGCTAAACCTAGGTTATTTATCATCCAATCCGATCACGTAATACTTCTTTTAACTGCATCAAACCGTGAAGAGAAGATAGTTATGCTAGATAGTTACACAATTACAACAACTCCATATTAAGTAGTCTACCTGTTTGTGATTGGTCATTTTAACCAGAGTGCGAATTATACCGTCACAACCGGGGGTCTCTACTTTTTTTTGTCCCCTCCATACACCACACACACACACACACACACACACACACACACACACACACACACACACACACACACACACACACACACACACACACACACACACACACACACACTACATTTATTTTTTGGTCATTTAGAAGACACTCACAGGTTAAGTGCCTTGCTCACGGCACATTAACATATTTTTTTTCTGCTTCACCTAGTCGGCCAAGGGATTCAAACCTTTCGGTTACTGGATCAACACTCTTAACCACTAGCCTAACTTCTAACCAGATGACAAATTATACTGTTTTGAGATATGTATTCTAAGTGGCACATGTTCTGGCCTGGATTACCAATCATAAATTACATGTTAGGCCTACAACGTGTTCACGACCAAGATAAACCAATATCATGTATATTTAAGGATACTCAATATATGGACTTCGATACAGATCCTGGTAGAGAACACGTTGTAGGCGTAACGTTGTTAGTCCTGTTTGAAAAATGTTGCCCTGTTTTGGTGGGAAGAAGTATTGGCCTACCATGGCGACATTACCATGCGGTAAATGAATTAATAGGCCATTAAGAAAGAGACTTCCAAACCTCTCTGCCAATAATAGCTCATTTAATTTTCCCCCTTCCCACTCAAACACAGTCCTATCAGTCCTATCAAAACTCTTGAGAATTTGTTAAGAAGCTATTTTTGTTTCTATTTGACCATTTTAATTGAAAACAATCCCAGTAAGATACTAAACTGTTACCCAGAAATTACTTGATATTGACATAAAAATGGCTGCATTGGACGTTTAACTTTTAATTCCTTAATTTTCATTCCATCATCCAATGATCTCCTTACTTGCTTGCCAGGGTACACACAGAGCCAGAGCCTAGTGCCACTTTGATAACTTGTCATTGGCCCAAGACAACAAGCTACAGGCGCCACACTCCTTAGTATTTGGTATTTCTTAGGATCCCCATTAGCCACTATAAAAGCATCATCAACAGTTGAAGTCGGAAGTTTAAATACACCTTAGCCAAATACAGTTAAACTCAGCATTTCACAATTCCTGACAGTCAATCCAAATAAAAATTCCCTGTCTTAGGTCAGTTAGGATCACCACTTTATTTAAAGAATGTGAAATGTCTAAATAATAGTAGTGAGTATGATTTATTTCAGCTTTTATTTCTTTCATCACATTCCCAGTGGGTCAGAAGTTTACATACACTCAATTAGTATTTGGTAGCATTGCCTTTAAATTGTTTATCTTGGGTCAAACTTTTCGGGTAGCCTGCCACAAGCTTCCCACAATATGTTGGGTGAATTTTGGCCCATTCCTCCTGACAGAGCTGGTGTAACTGAGTCAGGTTTGTAGGCCTCCTTGCTCCCACACGCTTTTTCAGTTCTGCCCACACATTTTCTATAGGATTGAGGTCAGGGCTTTGTGATGGCCACTCCAAAACCTTGACTTTGTTGTCCTTAAGCTATTTTGCCACAACTTTGGAAGTATCCTTGGGGTCATTGTCCATTTTGAAGACCCATTTGCGACCAAGCTTCAACTTCCTGATTAATGTTTTGAGATGTTACTTCAATATATCCACATACTTTTACTTCCTCATGATGCCATCTATTTTGGGAAGTGCACCAGTCACTCCTGCAGCAAAGCACCCCCACAACATGATGCTGCCATCCCCGTGCTTCACGGTTGGGATGGTGTTCTTCAGCTTGCAAGCATCCCCATTTTTCCTCCAAACATAATGATGGTCATTATGGCCAAACAGTTCTATTTTTGTTTAATCAGACCAGAGGACATTTCTCCAAAAAGTACGATCTTTATCCCCATGTGCAGTTGCAAACCGTAGTCTGTCTTTTTTATGGCGGTTTTGGAGCGGTAGTTTCTTCCTTGCTGAGCGGCCTTTCAGGTTATGTCGACATAGGACTCATTTTTACTGTGGATACAGATACTTGTGTGCCTCTTTCCTCCAGCATCTTCACAAGGTCCTTTGCTGTTGTTCTGGGATTGATTCACACTTCTCGCACCAAAGTACGTTCATCTCTAGGAGACAGAACGCTTCTCCTTCCTGAGCGGTATGAAGGCTGCGTGGTCCCATGGTGTTTATACTTGCGTACGATTGTTTGTACAGATGAACGTGTTACCTGCAGGTGTTTGGAAATTGCTCCCAAGGATGAACCAGACCTGTGGAGGTTTTCTGAGATCTTGGCTGATTTCTTTTGATTTTCCCATGATGTCAAGCAAAGAGGCACTGACTTTGAAGGTAGGCCTTGAAATACATCCACAGGTATACCTCCAATTGACTCAAATTATGTCAATTATCAGAAGCTTCTAAACCCGTGACATCATTTTCTGGAATTTTCTAAGCTGTTTAAAGGCACAGTCAACTTAGTGTATGTAAACTTCTGACCCACTGGAATTGTGATACAGTGAATTATAAGTGAAATTGTTGGAAAAATGACTTGTGTCATGCACAAAGTAGATGTTCTAACCGACTTGCCAAAACTATAGTTTGTTAACAAGACATTTGTGGAGTGGTTGAAATATATTTTCGCCTATCTCGTCTACACTGAAACTCTTGCACACTCACACACTCCACTGACACCCACACACTTACACTTACATGCGCGCACTAACCACCACGCACACACTCACCCACCACTTACAGTATGCTGCTCCAATACTGTTTACTATTATTATTATTATTTATCCTGTTGCCAGTCACTTTCTCCTAATCTCTGCCTACAATGAATGACAATGAATGAAGGAATTACATTTTATTCGCGAGTTGGCAACCCATCTTTTATGGGATTAATAGACACAAACAAACATTACAATAATTCACAGTGATAATGTTTCCAGTGTTCTCTGCAGTACGCATCACATTAAGAATAAAAAGTAAATCACTACATAATAGTAAATAAGGATATCCAAACAATAATTATATCCCTAGAGCAGTACAAATATATATACATACATACACTAAATGTGCAAAAGTATGTGGACACAATTCAAATGACTGGATTTAGCTATTTCAGCCACACCCGTTGCTGACAGGTGTATAGAACATTGACAGTAGAATGGCCTTACTGAAAAGCTCAGTGACTTTCAACGTGGCACCGTCATAGGATGCCACCTTTCCAATAAGTCAGTTGGTCAAATTTCTGCCTTGTAAGAGCTGCCCCGGTCGACTGTAAGTGCTGTTATTGTGAAGTGGAAACGTTTAAAAGCAACAACGGCTCAGCCACGAAGTGGTAGGCAACACAAGCTCACAGAACGGGATTGCCGAGTGCCGAAGCCCGCAGCCTGTAAAAATCAAAAACAAAACAGCTGATAAGACTAAACTAAATTAAAAACACTTACCAATAATTAAATATGTAGCTACGTACAGTGTATTCGGAAAGTATTCAGACCCCTTCCGTTTTACCACATTTTGTTACGATACAGCCTTATTCTAAAATGTATTAAATAAAAAATGTTCCTCATCAATCTACACACAATACACCATGATGACAAAGCGGAAACAGGTTTTTAGAATTTTTTGCATATGTATTAAAAATCAAAAACAGAAAAAAACTGAAACCTTAAGTATTCAGACCCTTTGCTATGAGACTAGAAATTGAGCACAGGTGCATCCTGTTTCCATTGATTCTCCTTGAGATGTTTCTACAACTTGATTGGAGTCACAACCTGATCTGTTTCACCTGTCTTTGTGCTTGTCTCCTCCCACCTCCAGGTGTTGCCCATCTTCCCCATTATCCCCAGTGTATTTATACCTGTGTTCTTTGTTTGTCTGTTGCCAGTTCGTTTTGTTCATCAAGCCTCCCAGTGGTTTTCCCCTTGCTCCTTTCTTTTTCTAGTTCCTTTTTTTGACAATTTCTGCCTGCCCTGACCCTGAGCCTGCCTGCTGTTCTATACCCTATGGACTCTGATCTGGATTACTGACTGTCTGGCCTTGACCTGTCGTTTTGCCTGCCCCCTGTTCTAGTAATGCACTTTTGTCACTTCGACACTGTCTGTATTGAGATCATCTCCTGAAACGTGATAACCTGTGGTAAATTCAATTGATTGGACATTATTTGGAAAGGCACACACCTGTCTAGATAACGTCCCACAGTTGACAGTGCACATCAGAGCAAAAACAAAGTCATGAGGGTGAACTCCGAGATAGGATTGTGTCGAGGCATCGATCTGGGGAAGGGTACCAAAACATTTCTGCAGCATTGAAGGTCCCCGAGAACACAGTGGCATCCATCATTCCTAAATGGAAGAAGTTTGTAACCACCAAGGCTCTTCCTAGAGCTGGCCTCCCGGCCAAACTGAGCAATCGGGGGAGAAGGGCCTTGGTCAGGCAGGTGAATAAGGCTGTAACGTAACAAAATTAAGAAAAAGTCAAGGTGTCTGAAAACTTTCCGAATGCACTGTATCTACAGGAGCTCTCTGCATGGGCTGCTACTTCGAGCACCATGGCAACTATAGAAGTGTGCAATATTTGCATTGAGGCACTCCACATCACTCATGTTTTTAGTGTATAGATTCCATTCATCAAAATCATTTTCACGCAACAAAAAGTACAACTGCAAGATATTTATGTGATGCTTGGATTTATACTACGTCTGTCTTCAATAATAACTATGTTGAGCTATAACGCAATAAGCTGGATAGCTTTCCTCAGAGAAAGCTCAGGAAAATTGAGATAATGTTGTTGGGCTTTGTGATCCTGCCGTATAGCGGGAGCTATAGGCAAGATTAAACACAGCCCCCATGCCATACATTAGAGGATGTCTCTTCATATCAAAATACCAACGGCGACCCTGACAAACATAGCCTGCCACAAGCCATAGAAAATTCACAGCTGTGTGCCTTTAAGGGGCCATTAATCCCAAGCTATGGCTGCTGAAAGATGAAACGGCTGGCCATAAACCATTGTGACAAACTTGTGCAACGTGAAATGAAAAGGAGCCTGTCGACCTTCGTTAGTCCCGTCTTTTGTTTGAGAGATTTAATTTCCTCTATCATCTAGCTGTATTACATCTCTTCACCACCACCACACCTCCTCCTACACCACAATTTATGGCAAAGGGTATGAGGACATTTTATGTTCTCAATGATGATTCACTTGACTGTTCATTGAGATCTCTGAAGGACATTACGGGTTGTTCTGTATGCCAGAGGAGAAGAGACTGTAAAACAAGCCAAAATGTTTGGTGCACTTACTGCTGGTGTTGTCAAAAACCAAACTATCGGGCATGGTTGTAACTAAAAAATGCACACTAAATGCAATATCTGTATCTATACAGTGCACCTGTGTAGTATCACTGGAATAACTATAGTAACAACATTGTATTATGATGTTGTTACATTGTACTTGAGTAACTTGTATTTGAGAATTAGGCATAATATATTTTTTTAAACAAGTGGAATAAGGAACAGTCCATTTTAAATTAATGCATTTACTGTTTTATCAAAAGGAACTCTGTAAATGTCACAACTTCTGCCGGAGTCGGTTCCTCTCCTTGTTCGGGCGGTGTTCGGCGGTCGACGTCACCGGTCTAGCCCTCGCCGATCCATTTTTCATTTTCCATTTGTTTTGTCTTGTTTTTCCACACACACGGTTTTCGTTCCCTCATTACGTGTTGTGTATTTAACCCTATGTTCCCCCCATGTCTTTGTGTGGTATTGTTTGTTGTAAGTGCTTGTACACATGTTGACTGGTGCGCGTCGGGTTTTGTACCCATGTTGTTATTTTCTTGATGCCGTTGGTTTTGGTATTAAACTGCTCCGGCTATTACCTAGTTCTGCTCTCCTGCGTCTGACTTCCCTGCCACCAGTTACGCACCCCTTACAGTAAATGGATTTCACTAGAATTGTATGTAGATCACTCAAATACATTCAATAATTATTGAATAAATACTTGAAGTAAACAGAAGAGTGGCGTTGAAGATGTTTTCCCCCACCAGTCTGTGAACCATCCTCTAGGTGGCAGTAAAGGCATCACCACATCCTTTCATCTCCTCTCCTGGCTGCTCCAAGGGAAGGGAAGGAAGGGAAGGGGGCAAGGTCAGAGGGGATTTAAGCTTGGCTTACCACCACATGTTTCTCTGCTAGCCCAGTCTTGCTTTAAGGCACAGATTATCCCCACACACTGGCTACTGTTACAACAAACCTTTGTGTCTGTGTGGCACAACAGCTCCTTGCTAACACACCGAGATCCGATTGGCCGCCTCGTCTATACTATTTCTATCCTACCTAGTCTTGCATGTTTATATAACCGCTGCCTTTTTTCCTGATCATCAAACAACATCAATGGGGAGAGGATTAAAAAAGAGCAACTTACTCGAAGCTGGATTTAGCGACAAGACGCGGGCTGGCAGGCATATGGCCAGTCACCTCTTCCAAGGGCCTGGAGTGAGAAAAGATTAAGAATAACCAGAATACGTTTTTTCTTTTTTTTACATGCACATTCTTCGAATGCCTAGCCGGTTGCCTATACATATGGGCCATACTGTTTAAATTGAACAATCATATCAAAAACATGGCACTGGTCTGGTCTTGTCTCCAAGTGGCTCGGCCAATGAGGCAGGAGAGTAAGAGCGTGTAGCCTAATTCTGTTAATGATTTGGCTCTGTGGAAACCCAGGCAGGCAGATATACAGTGCATTCTGAAAGTATTCAGACCCCTTGACTTTTTCCACATTTTGCTACATTACTGCCTTTTCTAAAATTGATTTTATTGTTCCCCCCCCCCCCCCCCCCATCAATCTACACACAATACCCCATTATGATAGAACTAAAACAGGTTTTTAGACATTTTTGCAAATGTATATATATAAAAAAATATATGGCAAAGGGTATGAGGACACTGTAGGGATGGTGCCAGGTTTCCTACAGACGTGATGCTTGGCATTCAAGACAAAGAGTTCAATCTTGGTTTCATCAAACCAGAGAATCTTGTTTCTCATGGTCTGAGTCCTTTAGGTTCCTTTTGGGAAACTCCAAGCAGGCTGTCATGTGCCTTTTACCGAGGAGTGGCTTTCATCTGGCCACTCTACCATAAAAGCCTGATTGGTGAGTGCTGAAGTCTCCCATCCCCACAGAGGAACTGTGCTCTGTCAGAGTGACAATCGGGTTCTTGGTATTTGTGTTTGTATTTATTATGGCTGCAGCTACTCTTCCTGGGGTCCAGCAAAATTAAGGCTGTTTATACAATTTAAAAACATTACAATACATTCACAGATTTCACAACACACTGTGTGCCCTCAGGCCGCTACTCCACCGCTACCACATATATACAGTACAAATCCATGCGTGTGTGTGTGTGTGTGTGTATGTGTCTCTGCTTATGTTTGTGTTGCTTCACAGTCACAGTGTTTTTTAATCTGTTTTTAAATCAATTTTTACTGCTTGCATCAGTTACTTGATGTGGAATAGAGTTCCATGTAGTCATGGCTCTATGTAGTACTGTGCGCCTCCCACAGTCTGTTCTGGACTGTGAAGAGACCTCCTGGTCACCTCCCTGACCAAGCCCTTCCTCCACGATTGCTCAGTTTGGCCAGGCGGCCAGCTCTAGGAAGAGTCTTGGTGGTTCCAAACTTCTTCCATTTAGGAATAATGGAGGCCACTGTGTTCTTGGGGACCTTCAATGCTGCAGAAATGTTTGATATCCTTCACCAGATCTGTACCTCGACACAATCCTGTCTTGGAGCTCTAAGGACAATTCCTTTCACCTCATGGCTTGATTTTTGCTCTGACATACACTGCCAACAGGTGTGTGCCTTTCCAAATCATGTCCAATCAATTGAATTGACCACAGGTGGACTCCAGACAAGTTGTAGAATCATCTCAAGGAATGATCAATGGAATCAGGATGCACCTGAGCTCAATTTCGAGTCTCATAGCAAAGGGTCTGAAATACTTATGTAATAAGGTATTTCTGTTTAGCATTTTTTATAAATGAGCAAAAATGTTTGTTTTTTTTAACTGTTTTTTTTTAACTGTCATTATGGGGTATTGTGTGTAGATTGATGAGGAAAAATGGAATTTAATCCGTTTTAGAATAAGGCTATAATGTAATGAAATGTGGTAAATGCGGCGGGGTCAGAACACTTTTGGAATGCACTGTACATAGGCTAGGCTCAGGCTGAGAGAGAAAGCTTCTATTGCATGAAAATCAAGGCCACTTATGTTACCAGTAGAATGCAGGGGAAGAGAAGGAAGAAAATAAATTACCATGCCTGGCATGGCTTTTTTTCTTCTTTTTTTTTAAACCTTAGACTGCTATTTCTTTTTCAACCAATTACACTTGACTCGTCTCAGTGTGAATACTACACCACTTATGAATTCATAACTTCTGTTCTTCCTTTGAAAAGCAGCATGGCAGTAAGGAACACTTGCGCAAAGAGTACAAACAAACCGATTTATGAAGGAGTCGGTGTAAATCTTTGTATTCATAGACAACACTTCAGGCAGTTACATTAACTTTGTTGTTTTAAAATAATACTAATCAGTGTTGTCTCTGGAACATGTTCAGGTCAGGCACGGATGTTTCTGTCTTCATTTTCCATTTTCCAATTTAGACAGACATAATAAGGAAGCTCCAATACAATTGCATATCAACAAATGACAAACATTATCCACATATTAGCCTAGTGGTTAGTGTTGGGCCAGTTGGGCCAAAGGTTGCTAGATCGAATCCCCGAGCTGACAAGGTAAAAATCTGTCGTTCTGCCCCTGAACAAGGCAGTTAACCCACTGTTCCTAGGCCGTCATTGTAAATAAGAGTTTGTTCATGACTGACTTGCTTAGTTAAATAAGAAATATTTTGGGCCGGATGAGTAGACAGAAAAAAACACCCCTTGGCCTTGCAACAACTCTGCTATTGTTCTATAAGTTGGGTTGATGGAGATAGACAGGGAGAGGAGTCTCGGGAGGGCCCCAAGAGGCCTGGACTGTTAGTCCCATGCATGCAGTTGAACTGGCTTGGGTGGAAGTCATACAGCAGTGGCCTCCATCTGGCATGTTACCCAGAGCACATCCTGTGGGAGCTTTGGAGAGGGCTGCGCGGCCACATCAAACAATGGCTTCTTGTTGTAAACAAAGCCAGGGCAGCTTGCCTGGGGCTCTCTCTTTCTCCCTCTCTCCCGGCCCGGATCCAGTCTGCCCACTATAATTCTGGAGTCCACATTTACTGAAATGTTATTCAAATTTTCCACACCTGACTGGGCATACTGGATATTGGGTAAAGTCTCAGCAGTGTTGGAGAATAGTGAACTACATGTAGTGCAACTAGTAATTTAACTACATTTTGCAGTAGCTTGGTTGTAGTTGAACAAAATTGTAATCTTGGAAGTGTTTCCAATAGTTAATAACTTTTTTTGCCATGTAGCGGTGTAACTAACTACTGGAACTACACACTACTTTTTTTTGCAAAAATAAAATAAAATATGGGTGAAGTAGTCAATAATTTCCTTTCTTTTTCGGCATCAGACCAGCCTAATTCTCACTTGAAACAAAGGTATTGCGTTTAATAGGCTAAATTACCCATTCTGTTAACATCTGACTCCAGAGTGATCTGAGTGGGCAATTCCACGATAACATACTGACATTTAAAGCATGCCAAACAAAAACCATTGATTGCAAAGTTAAACAATTTTGTAGCAGAATGACACATTTTAATCACTTAAAAAATGAATCGTTATCAGTAAAAACACTAACTAATTGGTAGGTCTATCTTTACTTGTTACTTCTGTGAACTTTCATTATTGTCCCTCATGAGGGAAAGACATTTAAAAAATATCTAAAAGATATGTTGCGTTTTGGTAAGAGAATGACACTACGCAATATTTAAAATACAGTATATGTTGATATTAGTTGGCAGGGGTCTTTAGTTCAACATTATTGTGTTTTGATGTATTTCTTTAAGACTTTTTCTGCTAGATGTTTTTCTAATACCCCTTTTCAATCGATTTGACCAGAAATCAAGGCCTTTGCTTATTACAAAATGTATATATACCTTAATTTCTCAAAAATAGACTTAGCTGTCATTTGACATTACATTTCTATGAAGTTCACATGTACGTAGAGCTTTTTACCTGGAAACTCCTTGCAATTTGTAGACTAGAACATTTCAGATTTAGATATGATAATTTATCACAAAATAGTTGGGATGTAGTGAGCTACTTTTTCAAACTAACTTTAGTTTAGTAAAGTATATTTTTCATAAGGTTAGCTTAAGTGTATCTTAACTTCTTCCACTGTGACGTAATTGATCGCTTGGTAAACTATATTTTCAGTGTAGCTTCCTCCACACCGAGTCTGTGCCAACAGGCACACTGTGTCCTTGAGTTATTTCTGTGGTACTATTACACTCAGTGGCAACGCGTGTTTCAGGACAGGTGGGGCCGAGCCAAACCTGTTTTGAGCCGCACCTGTTTAGCTTTAAAAAAAAAGATATATACATTACTAGTCAAAAGTTCGGACACACCTACTCATTAAAGGTTTATTTTTAATTTTTACTATTTTCTAAATTGTAGAATAATGGTGAAGACATCAAACTATGGAATCATGTACAGTAGTAACCAAAAAACTGTTAAACAAATCAACATATTTTATATTTGAGATTCTTCAAAGTAGGCTCCCTTCCTTTGCCTTGAAGACAGCTTTGCACACTCTTGGCATTTGATGACATGCATACACATTTTTGTCTGTTTGCCCCACCAAGAATTACATACTAAATTGCCACTGATTACACTGCTCCTTTTTTACCAGCGACACACTGAAGCCCCGTTTCCATTGGCACTTTGAAGTCAACCCAGGTTGGGCTGGCCTTGGTGGGCAAGCTCAAATTGTGTTTCCTCTGCCTCCAGAAATGAGAAATTATGTCATGTTGCTAGGTAGCCAATATGTGACTGCAGCTGGCTTCGCTAATGTTGCTGGCTAGCTAGCTAGCAATATGTTGGAAAATGTAATTCACCCTCACCATGCTGTAACTAACGTTACCCCATACTCCTGCTAGTGCCAGCCATACTCAGATGTATATATTTAGCTTGCTGACATTAGCTAGCTAGCTAAATGTTCAGCATCATCACTAGCATAACAGGCTAGCTGGCTGGCTTAATTTCTACCTTGCATGCCATATCATTTGCTATTAGCTAGTTAGCTAATCAAGCAAATCAGACGATAGGTTTAATATGATGTAGCTAGCTTTCAATATGACCTGGCCAGCTAAAATTTCTGCATGTTAGCTAACTAACTCTGATTTGCTAGCTAACATTACATAGCTAGCATTCGAGGGCTGACTGTTCTCATAAAAGTTTGTGTAGTGCAAAAATGAATGAAGGATCCAGCTATGCTTGACCATGTGCCCAGCTCGAATTTGGCCCTAATTTTAAGCAGTGGTGTAAAGTACTGAAGTAAAAATACTTTAAAGGACTACTTAAGTACTACTTCTGTACTTTACAATGTATATTTTTGATTACTTTTACTTTTGCTTCACTACATTCCTGAAGAAAATAATGTACATTTTACTCCATACATATTCCCTGACACCCAAAAGTACTTGAAACATTTTGAACGCTTAGCAAGACTGGAAAATTATCCAATGCATGCACTTACCAAGAGAACATCCCTGGTCATCCATACTGCCTCTGATCTGGCAGACTCAATTAGCACAAATGCTTAATTTGGAAATTATGTCTGAGTATCGGAGTGTGTCCTTGGCTATCAATACATTTAAAAAACAAGAAAATTGTTCCTTCTGGTTTGTTTAATATAAGGGATTTGAAATGATTCATACATTTGCTTTTGATACTTAATTATATTTTAGCATTTACATTTGCTTTTAGTACTTAAGTATATTTAAAACCAAATACTTTAAAAAACTTTTGCTCAAGTAGTATTTTACTCTGTGACTTTCATTTTTACTCGAGTCATTTACTATTAAGGTATCTTTACTTTTACTCAAGTATGACTATTGGGTACTTCTTCCACCACTGATTTTAAGTGCCAGTGGAAACAGGGCTTGAGAGCAGTTACATAAACTTTTTTTTTGCAATAAAGTCTGTCTACTCTGAAATGACAGTCAGGGATTTAGACTTTCACTATGGTGGCTTAGAATGCTCCGTGTCCACTATGACTAGTATGCTCAGAACAGGCTTTTGAAACAAAAGCTAAACGCTACAACAAACTGCATCCCGCTGTTTCAGCTCAGTGCCACCAGCATTTCCTGCTGCTCATGTGGCTGGGTGGTAGGGACTCAAAGGTGACAATGTGATACGTTTTCACAGTATGGCACTCCAGCTTATCCCATGATTAGCGCCACATTGCGGCTAGGAGTGCTGCATGAAGCTCAGCTGGTATACAGTAGGAGGGAGATCAACACTTTAGGAATGATAACGAGAGACTTAAACTCCCAGCTCATTGGGATGTTGTTTCAAGGCAGCAGCTGGTAGGCCTATGTATGCTTAGCCATTATCACCCCTAATGGTTTTGATGGGAAGGGGAAACAGGAGGGCCCATCAGTGTCTACTTGGGGCCCGGGAATCGCACAAAGTTTATTAAGACTCAGTGTTGTTCCGTTATGGTACCTATCTATATTTCCCTCCTACTTATTCTGTAATTCTGTGGCGCAACAGCAGACTGCATAATGATTTGGGAAGTTAGTTAATGTTTAGGCATTACTGATAATTGTTTAATTATGGCAAGCTGGATTCTATTGTTCTGTCCAGGGCCTGTGGGTCCTCGTGTGCAGAGAGCCAGGGAGTGGTTTTATAGGAGAGGGAAATGGAAAGGTCTGGTTCGCTGCCCCACCAATCCCAGGGGATTCTGCTCGTTTTTCTTTCCATCGTAACCAGTGTATCAGGGGCATTCCCCTTTCCAGGTACTCTATCCGAAAAACTAAAAGAGGTCATAATGCCAGAAACTCTGGAGAAGGCAATGAAGTAGGGGATCCGGTGTGGAGTCCCATTTTTACTCTGCTGCTGCTCTCTGTTTGTTGTCTATGCATAGTCACTTTACATCTACCTACATGTACATACCTCAATTACCTCGACTAACCTGTGCCCCCGCGCATCGCCAAAGTTATTTTATTGTTGCTCTTAAATTATTTGTTATTTTTCTATTTTCTTCTTTTAAATTTTAAATGTAATTTTTTTAAACTTCAGTTTATTTTAGTAAATACTTTCTTAACACTTATTTTTCTTAAAGTTGCATTGTTGGTTAAGGGCTTGTAAGCATTTCACTGTAACAAATACAATTTGATTTGATTTGGTCATACTCTTCTCTCTCTAGAATACGGCATGCTAGAATACAGGATTCAGTGTTCCAAAATCTGCTGTCAGTTGATTGGTTTTTGTATTCCTTCCAGGGAAAGGGGATTAACCAAGATGTCATTTATATTCAGATATATTTTTGCATGAATGAGCTGTAAATGATAATTGACTGAATCATGGCCAAGTATTTTAATATTAACAATTGCAAGATACACACTGCATCAGCTATTTGAGAAGCCACATGCTGTTCTTCTCTCTGTCAGGGGAAGAGGCTATCGTTGACTGGATTTGAATCCATTTGTGAGCACATGTTAAAAGCTTTACATAGGAAACAGGGGGGCTGTGGAGTGTGGAGATTGGGAGCCAGGCTCGAGAGCAGAGGCTATGAGCTCTGTGGCTATGTGGGGCACTGCTGTGTGTCTTTGAGTAAGAGTCTAAATCTGATTTGCCTCAGTACACCTCCAGCTGGGGACTTTGTTAAATCAATGAGCCACCTTTATATGTGCAAGCTGAAGTTAGTGCCTCCTGCTACTACTGGTTCTGCTACTGGTAGTGTGCTACTTCTTCTTTCACTTATACCCAGGGCAATCATTATGAGTGATCGTGGGTTTTGATTGGAAAGTCCCCATGTGTTCATGTAGGTAAGCCCATGTGGAGTAAATCCAATGATGTGGTGTATTGGGGTTGTGCCGCAAAGCGTCATGGGGGTTCTACGTGATGAGATGAGCACGTTCCAGATAAATAGTTGAATTAATTCCTGTCTCCCGTCTCATCATTATTGAATTGTTATAAAGACATGGCTATGAAACCCACGAGACATAACGGGAAGTATTCTGTCCGGAGGAAGTCATTTTTTACAATTTTGAAACAATGTATTGCTAGCAGAGGCAAGTGCATAGTTGAGTTAGCTAAGAAAGAGAGTTACCATCCTCATGGATGGCATAAAAGCATTCAAGACGGACGTTGGAGCAGAAAAACGATGTGATTAAAAAGGAAGGAATCTCACACAATATACAATGAGTAAAGGAAAGGACATTTATTCAACTGTGAAGACAAACTTTGGAAATTAAAAACTGCTAAATGAAAGAATATAAGGATGAAATGTCAGTGAATGAAGTGAATGAAGATCACGTGACTGAGGAAAATACTGCAGTTGTTGAGGAAAATATTGAAGTTAGTGACAATCAGGAGCCTATTGAGAAATGAAAAAATGGCTTGGAATTGTTGGAAACATTGAACAGTTTGATGAAAGTGTTGAGTAGTGGAGCTCATATACAGAGCGGTTTGAATATTTTATTCTCGTAAATTACATTCATGAGGACAAAGTTGTACAACTTTTTGTATTATTGGGCCAAATACATTTTATTTACAACGCAGCCTACTACAGCCAGACAGGCCAGGTAATAAGATGGGGATATTGTGGAAATACTGAAAGGACACTTTTCACCAAAACCACTAGTTACTGCTGAAAGGTTTAGGTTCCACGGAAGAAATCAAGGAGAGAAAGAATCAGTGACAATGTTTGCTGCTGAATTACATAAACTATCAGAGCACTGTGAGTTTAATGATGATCTAAATGACACTGTTGGAGACAGACTAGTATGTGGGCTACAGAGTGAAGCTACACAAAAGAGACTATTGACAAAGTAATCTGACCTGGGCAAAGGCTATTGAAGTCAGTGTGTCCAAGGTTCAACAGGAAAAGTGCACAGAGTTGCAACTGAAAATCAGAGACAGGGATATCAAGGCACATGCTTCCTCTGTAGCAAAGTGGGATATCAGGCATCTACGTGCTGGAATAAGGACATGTATTTGTCTGGGAAAAGGGCCACATCGAATGAGCCTGCCGAAACAAAAAGAGCTCAGAGTAATCGTTGAAGACTAAAAACAAGAAAGACATCCCAATGAAAGAAAACGTGACTTTCACACCGTTGAGCAAGAGAACACAGAGGTAAGGGACTCATCAGACGAGGAATTCACACGGAATATAATGACTGATGCTGGGGGGAGGGAACGCACGGCTACTATGTCTCTCCCTTACTAGAGGGGCAGCCGGTCCATATGGAGGTTGACACAGGGGCAGCTGTATCTCTTATGTCAGACACAGTCTACAAAAAGACATTGAAACACCTATCACTTCAGCCAGCGCACATCATGTTCAAGACTTACACAGGTGAATCTGTCACCGTGAGACATCACTGAGGTCACAGTTCAGTTAAACGGGCAAGCTAAAACGCTGCCACTCTAAGTCGTGAAAGGAGACTATCTATCACTAATGGGACGTTCGTGGCTAGAGAAAATCCCACTGGACTGGTCATCAGTGCGTACAATGACACATGGAGACACAAGCCTATCTGCCATCTTAAAAAAACATGAAGTTTTTAATGGAGAGCTGGGTAGTATGGAATACACTACAGTAAAGCTTAGCATTAAGCCAGCTTGCAAACCAAAGTTTATGAAAGCACAATCCGAAACGTATGCTATCAGACCAAAAGTCAAGGCTGACTTGGATGTTTTAGTCAAGAACAGTACTGGAGTCGATAAGCGTGAATGGGAAAAACCCATTGTACCAGTCCTCTAGAAGTATGGTGTATCAGGATGCCTGTATGTAGAATTATGGTATCAGGATGCCTGTATGTTGAGACTTTAAAAAGTCACAGTTAACCCTGTGTTATCCGCTGAGCAGTATCCCCTACCACACATCAACAACATTTTCACGGATTTAGCTGGGGGTCAAAAGTTCAGCAAAAATGACCTCTGCCGGCAGTAACACAACAAAATGTAGAATAAGTCAAGGGATATGAATACTTTCTGAAGGCACTGTAGCATTGTACCCCTGGCAATCCACTCAAAATCTGGTCCATTGTCCTCTGGAACAGCACTGGCGCAGCTCCTTTGACTTATCATTTACGTGCATCTTCAAGTTTTAGGTTATTGTCCTGCTGAAAGGTGAATTTGTCTCCCAGTGACTGTAGGAAAGCAAACTGAACCAGGTTTTCCTGTAGGATTCTGCCTGTACTTAGTTCTATTCCGTTTCTTTTTATTTAAAAAAAAACTCCCTAGTCCTTGCCGATGACAAAGATACTCATAACAAGATGCAGCCACCAGATTCAACGACCACCATGAAGACCACACATTGTATACAGTGCATAAAGTAAATTTCTTTTCCAAATGTTTTCAGTTTTGCTTTAGTGTCTTATTGCAAACATAATCCATGTTTTGGACAATTTTTAGTCTGTGCAGAATTTCTTCTTTTCACTCTATCATTTAGGTTAGTATTTTGGAGTAACTACATTGTTGTTGATCCATCCTCAGTTTTCATCTATCACATACTTTAAACTCTGTAACTGTTTTAATGTCACCTTCGGCATCATGGGGAAAACCCTGAGCGGTTTCCTTCCTCTCCGGCAGTTAGGAAGGACGCCTGTATCTTTGTAGTGACTGGGTGCATTGATACACCATCCAAAGTGTGATTAATAACTTCACATTGCTCCAAAGGATATTCAATATCAGCTTCTTATTTTTTTTACCCATCTACCAATAGGTGCCATTCTTTGCGAGTCATTGGAAAACCTCCCTGGTCTTTGTGGTTGAATCTGTGTTTGAAATTCACTGCTCGACTGAGGGACCTTACAGATAATTGTGTGGGGGGTACAGAGATGAGGTAGGCATTCAGAAATCATGTTAAACACTATTAAGGAGTCCATGCAACTTATTCTGTGACTTGGTAAGCACATTTTTACTCCTGCACCTTTTTAGGCTTGCCATATCAAAGGGGTTTAATTCTTATTGACTCAAGACATTTCAGCTTTGAATTTTGTATGAATTTGTAAACATTTTGAAAAGCTATTGTATGTAGGCTGTAACACAACAAAATGTGGAAAAAGTCAAAGGGTGTGAATACTTTCTTAAGGCGCTGTACTTGGATGACATCCTCGTTACTGAAAAGGACGAAGAGGACCATCTCCAGAACTTGGATGCAACCTTTCAGAGGTTTAAGGACCACAAACTGCGAGTTCATAAGGAAAAATGTGCATTCCTTCAATCTTTGGGTGAATACCTCGGACATACACAAGTCTCCGTCCAAAGTCAAGGCTATTTTGGATGCCCAAGCTCCTCAGAATGGAGCTCTCTGTGTTCTTTCCTAGGGTTATTGAATTACTACAGATGTTTTATTCCGAGTCTAGCAACTAAACTGAAGCCACTGCATCAGTTGCTTTGTCAGGACAAAAAAATGGAAAGGGACAGAACAATGCGAGGACGCATTTGTGAAAACCAAGGAAACACTCCTGAAATCTGAGGCATTGACTTACTTCGATCCACCATCCAAGTAGCATGTGATGCTAGTCCCTATGGTGTGGGAGCAGTCGTGTCCCATATCATGCCTTCTTGTGAAGAGAAGCCGATCTCTTTCGTATTGAGGACATTGAACAAAGTAGAAAATAACAACGTACAGAAATAACAAAAAGCCCTGTTCATCGTTGTTAGAGTTTGTAAGTTTCACCAGTGTCTGTAAGGGAGGACGTTCACCCTTCTCACCCTTCGCCCGCTGTTAAGAATCTTTGGACCGCATACTGGAATTCTGTCACTTGCAGCAAGCAGAATACAAAGGTGGACTTTTGTCAGTACACACCTATGACATCAAGTACTGCAAGTCAGAACTGCACTGCAATACAGATGGACTTTACAGGTTGCCAATACCTGTGGTCAAGCCAGAGTCACACAACGTGGAGATATTCTACTTCAGACAAGTGTAAAACACACCAATCACTTCAACAAGTGCGGAGAAACACCAGGAATGACCCGATGTTATCTGAAGTGATGGACATTATTAACAAAGGTAAAGCCGCAGGAAATGCTCCAGAACCTTACCTTTCCAGGAGAACTGAACTGTCAGTGCAGTCCAGTTGTTTGCTGTGGGGGAGGAGAGTTATCATTCCACCTTCGCTGAGAAAACCACTGTTGCAACAGCTACACTCAGGTCATTGTGGCCTGGATAGGGTGGGAGCATTGAGGAGAAAGTGAAAACATGTTCCTCGTCACATGCTTTTCATGCATTGGATTGGTCTGAGGAGGTGTGGCAATGCATACATGTCAACTTCGCAGGTTCATTTGAAGACAGAATGTTTCTCGAGTTCGTGGATGCTCAAACCAAGTGGCCAGAGGTTGCCATCATATGGTGTAGTTCTTCAGAGAAGACCATCGAGAAGCTTGTGAAAGTGTTTATTTGGTTGGTTCAGATTGCTTCTCCGTTATCGAGAGTGGACAGCAGCTAGTGTCCTGAGAAATGGCAATATTCCTACATGTGGATGGCGTACAACACGCCAGGTCCGCACCTTACCATCCATCGACCAACGGGCTGGCGGAGAGGTTCATACAGACCATGAAACATGTCTTAAAAGCTTATTAGAGTCAAGGGACACAGGAACAACCACAAAGGCTTTGCCTACATCGCCACTCATGAAGAGAGAGCTAAGCACAAGCTTCCACCTACTCAAACCTCAAAACGCAAAGGGCGTGCAACGTCAACAGGAGATTTATGTCAAACGTTGTGAACTGAGAGCAAACAACAGAGCTTTCAATCATGCCATAAACTGCTAAAAAGTTAGTCCTGGTAGCTATGTGGTTATTTAACTATCTGCATTGATCTTTTTTGCACTAACTTTTTTTGTTTTTTGACTCATCACATACGCTGCTGCTACTGTTTATTATCTGTCACTTTATTCCTATTTATATGTACATATCTACCTCAATTACCTCGTACACCTGCACCTCCTCCGTCGCGACGTTACCTGAACGCCCATCTGCGGCCCGCTAACCGTTAGCTGTCTTATCGGCTGCTATCTGAATAGACAATCGGACAATTTATTTATTTATTTTTATTGTTATTATTATTTTTTTTCTTCTTGGGCCTCTATATCTATATCTATTGTTTTTTGTTGTTGTTGTGTGATTTGGATTAATCCCCTCTACCACACGGAACCCCACTAATCTACTGATGGAACGCAACAGGTGGCTAATAACAGACCTCCATCCTATGCTAGCTTGCTACCGATGGCCTGGCTAGCTGTCTAAATCGCCGTGACCCCCAACCAACCTCTCTACTCACTCGACTAAGCATGCCTCTCCTTAATGTCAATATGCCTTGCCCATTGCTGTTCTGGTTAGTGTGTATTGGCTTATTTCACTGTAGAGCCTCTAGTCCTGCTCACTATACCTTATCCAACCTATTATTTCCACCACCCACACATGCAATGACATCTCCTGGTTTCAATGATGTTTCTAGAGACAATATCTCTCTCTTCATCACTCAATACCTAGGTTTACCTCCACTGTATTCACATCCTACCATACCTTTGTCTGTACATTATACCTTGATGCTATTTTATCGCCCCCAGAAACCTCCTTTTACTCTCTGTTCCAGACGTTCTAGACGACCAATTATTATTGCTTTTAGCCGTACCCTTATTCTACTCCTCCTCTGTTCCCACTGGCGATGTAGAGGTGAATCCAGGCCCTGCAGTGCCTAGCTCCACTCCTATTCCCCAGGCGCTCTCTTTTGACGACTTCTGTAACCGTAATAGCCTTAGTTTCATGCATGTTAACATTAGAAGCCTCCTCCCTAAGTTTGTTCTATTCACTGCTTTAGCACACTCTGCCAACCCGGATGTTCTAGCTGTGTCTGAATCCTGGCTTAGGAAGACCACCAAAAATTCTGAAATTTTAATCCCAAACTACAACATTTTCAGACAAGATAGAACTGCCAAAGGGGGCGGTGTTGCAATCTACTGCATAGATAGCCTGCAGAGTTCTGTCCTACTATCCAGGTCTGTACCCAAACAATTTGAACTTCTACTTTTAAAAATCCACCTCTCTAAAAACAAGTCTCTCACCGTTGCCGCCTGCTATAGACCACCCTCTGCCCCCAGCTGTGCTCTGGACACCATGTGTGAACTGATTGCCCCCCATCTATCTTCAGAGCTCGTGCTGCTAGGCGACCTAAACTGGAACATGCTTAACACCCCAGCCATCCTACAATCTAAACTTGATGCCCTCAATCTCACACAAATTATCAATGAACCTACCAGGTACCTCCCCAAAGCCTTAAACACGGGCACCCTCATAGATATCATCCTAACCAACTTGCCCTCTAAATACACCTCTGCTGTCTTCAACCAAGATCTCAGCGATCACTGCCTCATTGCCTGCATCCGTAATGGGTCAGCGGTCAAACGACCTCCACTCATCACTGTCAAACGCTCCCTGAAACACTTCAGTGAGCAGGCCTTTCTAATCGACCTGGCCGGGGTATCCTGGAAGGATATTGATCTCATCCCGTCAGTAGAGGATGCCTGGATATTTTTTTTAAATGCCTTCCTAACCATCTTAAATAAACATGCCCCATTCAAGAAATTTAGAACCAGGAACAGATATAGCCCTTGGTTCTCCCCAGACCTGACTGCCCTTAACCAACACAAAAACATCCTATGGCGTTCTGCATTAGCATCGAACAGCCCCCGTGATATGCAGCTGTTCAGGGAAGCTAGAAACCATTATACACAGGCAGTTAGAAAAGCCAAGGCTAGCTTTTTCAAGCAGAAATTTGCTTCCTGCAACACTAACTCAAAAAAGTTCTGGGACATTGTAAAGTCCATGGAGAATAAGAACACCTCCTCCCAGCTGCCCACTGCACTGAAGATAGGAAACACTGTCACCATAAATCCACCATAATTGAGAATTTCAATAAGCATTTTTCTACGGCTGGCCATGCTTTCCACCTGGTTACTCCTACCCCGGTCAACAGCACTGCACCTCCCACAGCAACTCGCCCAAGTCTTCCCCATTTCTCCTTCTCCCAAATCCGTTCAGCTGATGTTCTGAAAGAGCTGCAAAATCTGGACCCCTACAAATCACCGGGCTAGACAATCTGGACCCTTTCTTTCTAAAATTATCTGCCGAAATTGTTGCCACCCCTATTACTAGCCTGTTCAACCTCTCTTTCGTGTCGTCTGAGATTCCCAAAGATTGAAAAGCAGCTGCGGTCATCCCCCTCTTCAAAGGGGGGGACACTCTTGACCCAAACTGCTACAGACCTATATCTATCCTACCATGCCTTTCTAAGGTCTTCGAAAGCCAAGTCAACAAACAGATTACCGACCATTTCGAATCTCACCATACCTTCTCTGCTATGCAATCTGGTTTCAGAGCTGGTCATGGGTGCACCTCAGCCACGCTCAAGGTCCTAAACGATATCTTAACCGCCATCGATAAGAAACATTACTGTGCAGCCGTATTCATTGATCTGGCCAAGGCTTTCGACTCTGTCAATCACCACATCCTCATCGGCAGACTCGACAGCCTTGGTTTCTCAAATGATTTCCTCGCCTGGTTCACCAACTACTTCTCTGATGGAGTTCAGTGTGTCAAATCGGAGGGTCTGCTGTCCGGACCTCTGGCAGTCTCTATGGGGGTGCCACAGGGTTCAATTCTTGGACCGACTCTCTTCTCTGTATACATCAATGAGGTCACTCTTGCTGCTGGTGAGTCTCTGATCCACCTCTACGCAGACGACACCATTCTGTATACCTCTGGCCCTTCTTTGGACACTGTGTTAACAACCCTCCAGGCAAGCTTCAATGCCATACAACTCTCCTTCCGTGGCCTCTAATTGCTCTTAAATACAAGTAAAACTAAATGCATGCTCTTCAACCGATCGCTACCTGCACCTGCCCGCCTGTCCAACATCACTACTCTGGACGGCTCTGACTTAGAATACGTGGACAACTACAAATACTTAGGTGTCTGGTTAGACTGTAAACTCTCCTTCCAGGCCCATATCAAACATCTCCAATCCAAAGTTAAATCTAGAATTGGCTTCCTATTTCGCAACAAAGCATCCTTCACTCATGCTGCCAAACATACCCTTGTAAAACTGATCATCCTACCAATCCTCGACTTTGGCGATGTCATTTACAAAATAGCCTCCAATACCCTACTCAACAAATTGGATGCAGTCTATCACAGTGCAATCCGTTTTGTCACCAAAGCCCCATATACTACCCACCATTGCGACCTGTACACTCTCGTTGGCTGGCCCTCGCTTCATACTCGTCGCCAAACCCACTGGCTCCATGTCATCTACAAGACCCTGCTAGGTAAAGTCCCCCCTTATCTCACCTCGCTGGTCACCATAGCATCTCCCACCTGTAGCACACGCTCCAGCAGGTATATCTCTCTAGTCACCCCCAAAACCAATTCTTTCTTTGGCCGCCTCTCCTTCCAGTTCTCTGCTGCCAATGACTGGAACGAACTACATAAATCTCTGAAACTGGAAACACTTATCTCCCTCACTAGCTTTAAGCACCAACTGTCAGAGCAGCTCACAGATTACTGCACCTGTACATAGCCCACCTATAATTTAGCCCAAACAACTACCTCTTTCCCTACTGTATTTAATTAATTTATTTATTTTGCTCCTTTGCACCCCATTATTTTTATTTCTACTTTGCACATTCTTCCATTGCAAATCTACCATTCCAGTGTTTTACTTGCTATATTGTATTTACTTTGCCATCATGGCCTTTTTTTGCCTTTACCTCCCTTATCTCACCTCATTTGCTCACATCGTATATAGACTTGTTTATACTGTATTATTGACTGTATGTTTGTTTTACTCCATGTGTAACTCTGTGTCGTTGTATGTGTCGAACTGCTTTGCTTTATCTTGGCCAGGTCGCAATTGTAAATGAGAACGTGTTCTCAACTTGCCTACCTGGTTAAATAAAGGTGAAATAAATAAATAAATAAATAAATAAAAATCAACCCGGTACTGGTACCCTGTATATATAGCAAGTTATCATCACTCATTGTGTATTTATTATTACTTTTATTATTATGTGTTTTACCTTTCTATTATTTCTCTATTTTTTTCCTCTCTGCGTTGACGGGAAGGGTCCGTCAGCATTTAACCGTTAGTCTACACCTGTTGTTTTTGAAGCATATGACAAATACAATTCTATTTGAGGGAGATACTGTCTTGGCTAGGAACTACCTCAAAGGACCAAAGTGACTTCTTGCTACGGTCATTGCTCATACTGGTCCTGTGTCCTACACTGTCCAGACTGCAGAGGAGGTCATCTGGAAAAGGCACACAGATCAGTTACCGTTGAGTAAAGAAACACAGACAGAAACACCAGTCATGAGTGGTCCAGAACTGTTTCACCCTGACCCATTAGTCTTCACCTTGGGCCTCACAGTCACCTGCTCAGGACTGTTGTTCATAACGGGGACACTTTATGTAGAAGAGGAGGAGATGTGGTATATTGGGGTAGTGCCAGATCATCAGGGGGGATCTAGGTGTTAAGATGAGCACATTCCAGATACATAGTTGAACTAATTCCTGTCTCTCATCATTATTGAATTGTTACAAAGATGTGGTTATTAAACCCATGACACAGAAAACGACACATTCTATTTCTGGTTCTGACTTTTGGTATTGTCTTGAACATTATTTTCTTGCAGAATGAATTAACTCCAAATGAAATAATTGTTTTCCTCCCAGGTTTCTGTTCCTAAAACAAACAGCATGTGTATTCATTTTTATATTCATCCGCAGTTACTCCAAATAGAGAACAAGCCTATCCCTTCACAGAAAGGCTCAGAATACATCGAGCTTTGAATCCCACTGTGGAATGCTGCCGGCTGCTGCTGGTGGGTTCAAGGAATCCTACATGCTATGCTGCAGCCTTAGACCATTGGTAGGGTAGGGAGTCTGAGAGAGAAGAAACAACAATCCTCACTCATTGCTGGTGGCTGTTGCCTTGAACTGCAAAAACAAGTTAGTGAGTCGAAGCAAGCGCTTCTGGGAAAAAAAACAATTTATTCAAATGAAATGAGGTCCGGCAGATGGTGTGAGAGGGGCCATGGGCTTGCGGCAGAAAGCTCCTGCTCTCTACCTCTATGACTCCGCCTACAAAGAAAACTTCAAAGGGAATCGACGATCGTGACGGATCTCATTATCATATTCCAAATGAGGGACTTTTAGAGGCAGAGAGAGAGAGGGAAAGAAATATTCCTCACAGGAACAAATCAATGTAGGCCTATGCTGTGTACACACAATGCAGCTGGCTGTTTCACCAGCACGATGCTTCATTTTCACTACATAGGAAGTAAAGGAAGATAGCTCAGTTAGGAAAATGCTAGTGTCTCATGAATATATTTGTAATTCAAAATATGCAGACATACAGAGAGCTATTCCTTCCATTACATTTTTCATTTGGTCTCCAAGAAAGTTGAGCTGCAGAGTACAGCATTGACTTGGATTTAAAGGCCCCAGAGAACAAAAATACATGTCATATTACACAACATACATGGAATGGGTTTCACGTGACAAATTAACTCCATTCATCCATTGTATGAACACAAGTGCATAATGAAGCTGAGAGTTGGAGACACATCTCACATACCACGTGCCAGAGCACTGTAAAATAGAGACATGTGCTGGGTGAATCCAGCAGAAAATCCAGGCTTGCCTTGTAAAAGTGCTGAGAGCTCTAAAGCTTCCCTCCAGACCCATAAGACCTCTGCACCTGTCCAGGGGTCATTCATGTGTTGGGCTGAAGCCATTGGCACCCAGAAACATGTGCTGTATTCAACTGATCTGATGCTGTCTGTCTCTCTACCTCTGTTTGGTTTCCCTTTACTTCTCTAATGTTTAAAAAAAAAATATTCCTACAAGGAGATCTCTTCCTAATCCTCTTGGTCTTCTCCCATGGAGCCTAGCTACAGCACCACCCCTTCTCTGATTTGAAATATTGGACTGAGAAATAGTCTCTTCCCCCAGGCAGGGACTGTATTTCAAAAACTGAAATCTGAGTGAATTTTTCTGAAGTTCCCTGTGGTGCTGTTCTTTTGGGCCACAACAGGCCACAAATCTGGCAATGGTTGCTGCCTCTCTGAGTACAACCATAGAGGAACATTCTACCCATTAAAATACAAGAGCAATCTGGTTAGGGATGGAATGCAATAAAGTATAAAAAAAAGAAGCCAAATTTGACTTTACACAAATGACCTCAAAACATCTAAGAACCTAAAAAGAGATATATCGGAACAACTGGATCAGAGGAAGCATTTATTTATGGAATATGACAGAATAATGCTTTCCATATCCGTTGGAAGGTTTTACACATAATCATAGACAACATTTCTTTATAATGGAACGTTAAAAAATGACTTGCATTTCTTGTGATTACCATGCACACAATTGAATGGCAACAGGACAAACTTTCTCGTCAGCCATTGGATTATTCCAGGAGAATAGAAAAGATTTGGGAAATTACGTATCATTCTAGTTCATTAGTTAATTGTGCATTGAGTACCAACTCTCTTAATTAAATGAATTGCCATTTATTTACAAATAATGACAAATTATTATTCTGCTTCTTACTAACTGACAGAATGGAATGGAATGTTTCCCTTGTACCCTCTCCGTACTCACTTGTCCTATTAACAAAAAGCTAAGACTTGAATAGACAATCATGTATTTAAGTCTGTTAAACAGGAACAGTTGAATCTGACTTGGCAACAGATTATATCTTTGTTCTACGCAGTATGAAAAATAGCCCTCTGTACATTGAAAAAAAGACCACTATAGAAGAAAAATACCATGGTTGCAAAAAATAGCAACTCCTACTTTCTTGGCAGCAATCCCCCTTTTTCCTATTATTCACGTTTTTTCAGGATTAATGACAACTGTGTTCTAAAAGAAAGAGAGAGAAGGAAAGAGAAAGAAAGAGAGAGACACTATTCTTTTCCCGTTGATCAGAAAAGGGGAACGAGGGAGGGGTTATGGACCTGGAGAGACCAGTTTGAAAACCAGGATGTAAAAAGTCCAGAAAATTATAATACCGGAAGTATTAAACTGTTTTAGTATTTTATCCATTATATTTGCTGGAGAGCAGATAAGCTGCTTAAGAAGTCAAAACTGGTCCTAGTTTGAGTTTTATCGAACTGCATCATGATCATGATCCAGGGGGATTCACTGTCATACTGTGCCACCGGCCGACCGAGCTAGCACAGACCTAGACAACAGTTTCATATTCCTGTCAGTTTGTGACTCGTATAGTAATTCTCAACGGAAGTTTTAAGGATTACATTTAAGAGGTGCGTCCCAGGCTTGCCTTGTAAATTCTACCTTCTCACTTTACAGAAGGTACTCCACAGTGTTTTAGTGGTGTAAAAGGGGAAAAGGAAGCTGGGACCACTAATATGTGAGAACAATATTAATTGTGAACAAATGTTTCATTTTGTTGTTATTATAAGGTTGGTAGCAGGACTTGAAAATCGTTGTGGAATCACAATGCAATGCTCTCTCAAAGCGCTGTTTCGCTAGCTAGCTACACTACATGGCCAAATGTATGTGGACACGTGCTCGTCGAACATCTCATTACAAAACCATGGGAATTAATATGGAGTTGCCCTCCCCCTGCTGCTATAACAGCCTCCACCCCTCTGGGAAGGCTTTCCACTAGATGTTAGATCATTGCTGCAAGAACATTAGTGAGGTCAGGCACTGATGCTTGCCAATTGGGCCTGGCTCATAGTCGGCCCAAAGGTGTTCGATAGGGTTGAGGTCAGGGGCCTAGCCCGAACTGTGAAAAACAGCCCCCGACCGTTATTCCTCATCCACCAAACTTTACAGTTGGCACTATGCATTTGGGCAGGTAGTGTTCTCCTGGTATCCGCCAAGCCCAGATTTGTCAGTCGAACTACCAGATGGTGAAGCGTGATTCATCACTCCAGAGAACACGTTTCCACTGCTCCAGAGTTCAATGGTGGTGAGCTTTACACCACTCCAGCCGATGCTTGGCATTGTGCATGGTGATCTTAGGCTTGTGTGCGGCTGCTCGGCCATTGAAACCCATTTCATGAATCTCCTGACAAAGAGTTCTTGTGCTGACGTTGCTTCCAGAGGCAGTTTGGAACTCGGTAGTGTGTATTGCAACTGAGGACAGACTATTTTTATGTGCTACGCACTTCAGCACTCGACGGTCCCGTTCTGTGAGCTTGTGTGGCCTACCATTTTGTGTCTGAGCCATTGTTGCTCCTCGATGTTTCCACTTCACTATAACAGCACTTATAGTTGACAGGGGCAGCTCTAGCCGGGGTGAAATTTGACGAACTGACTTGTTAGAAAGGTGGCATCCTATGACAGTGCCACGTTGAAAGTCACTGAGCTCTAAAGTAAGGCCATTCCAAGAGAGCATGGCTGTGTGCTTGGTTTTATGCACCTGTCAGCAATGAGTGTGGCTGAAATAGCCAAATCCACTCATTTGAATGGGTGTCCACATACTTTTGGCCAAGTTGTGTAGGTTGCTAGCAAACGTAACTACACACAATAATACCAAAGGCCATATCAGCATGTGAAGTAAATAGTTAGCTGTAAAATCGCATAAACAAACTGGACTAGCAATTTAGGAGTCTACAATCTCACCATGTTCAGCCTGCAGATCGATGTGCCTCGCAGAGTGGAGTCTGACATTCGCAAATGACATACAACGGCACTACCTCAAATACACATGAAAACATGAAATGACCCTGGGAATCGATAGAACAGCGTTCAGAGATGCACAAAAACAATACAACATAATTACAGCAGGCTCCCCCCTCCCACCAACTTGCCAAATCCCTTCTTCATTTTGACTTGTGAACTAGAACAGAATAGAAGTGTCAAAGTGATATTGACAAGGCCACTGGGCCTGCTATGGGTTGGTAGGGAGAGAGGGTCCCAGGCCCAGTCAGGCCCACCCTAGCTGGGTTGGATGAGGAGGATGACCACCCTGGGTGACTGGCCCAATTTACAGTTACAGCAGCAGCCTCACCCCCACCAGCTGATTGCAGGGCAGCAGGAGGTGTCGGTGAGTGAGGGTGTCAGACACAGGGAGGGTATGATCCAATGTCACACTGCTCACCTGCTCTCTGCAGGTTTCTGGCAATGCAATGTACAAAGCTTTGTGCTGTACGGTGGGGGCATGTTCAACAACACCTCCCCTGCTGTTATCAAGGGGATCACAGCACGAGGGCAAATGATACAATGTTAACAACAACAACAACACAAACTACAATGACAACCTTGACAATACTGATAATTAAGGGCTGGTCGATTTTGACCTGACCAGGAAAAACTCAGGATAAATAACTCAAGATAAATAATAATACTAATAATTAATAATAACAACATTCTCTGGGCAATATTTCTGAATTATATTACATTTTGTTGGGCTTTAAAAAATGGAGACTAACAAGAAGCACCCATCAAGTCTGAATAAAAGCAATGAAAATGAGAATGAATGAAGCCAAAGATGTGGCATGATCCACAGCAGATCTCCATAAGGCATTGTGGAGCGGCTCTCCAGACTCTCTCCAGTTCCTCTGCCTGTACTGTTAACAAGCTTCTTCTGTGACCAGGGGGAGAAATCTGCTGTGGATTAAGCTCAAACAAGGTAGGGGTAACCTCCCTTCCTTTTGTGCCCTCCCTTATTCCCTTCCTCCCTCCCACTTCGGGGGAGGTACTGGCATGCTGATCTTCACTGGAGGGCCAGGGTAAAAAAAACACTGGGGAGCAAATGGGCCCCCCACCCTTGGCTCACTTTTTTAACCTCTGCAGCACAACCCAGTGTGCACACAAGGCAAGCCAAAATAGATCATGAGGAATGTTAGCCTAGAAAATGAAAATCACCACTACCAAGACCAAGCTGTTCCGGAGCACTGGTCCAGCATTCACATTCCACAGCAACCTGGAGTGATTTATTGCCACAAAAAAAGTCAAGTCTTCCAGAAAAGACATTTAGCTACCACAGCTGGTTAACGCCAACTGGTTGTGACTGCTGATGAGTAATGACATCCCTTTGAATTAGAGACTTTGTTCTTGCGTGTCTAAATGATGGATCACTCCTTTGAATTATTTTTCAAGATGTGCTAGATAATCCGTTTCATAATTTCTTCCTGCAAGATAAAAAATAACAAATAAAACAATGTGATGTATTTCCTTTCTCCAGTGGGGTCGGTCGGGTGGTGTTATCACATTTCCTGGGCGGTCGGCAGAACTGGAGCAAGTCTCAATCCACTCCTCCTCAGCGCAGCACAGTGTGCTGCTCCCCAACAGTAGACTCAGGGTCCATACAAACCCAATTAAGAATCAATTTCAGCCAGTGTCAGACAGTCTGGCGCCCAGAGAGGGGTAAATGCTTTTGATATGAACATTTTATCGTTGTCTCACAGTCTTCCATTGTCTGAAAGTCTGGCATGTGTAAAGTATCTGTCATGAGGTCTAACGCCTGAGCACTACCACCAAGTCAAACAGCTCAGCCTGCTTCCCCGTCTCCAGTCCACACATGGTATGCATACAAAAGGGAACACTGAAATCCAACAGTGGAGAAATATTAATATGCTAAGCGATATATCCGATTGAAAGACACACAATAATCAAGTACAATTTGTTATTTTACTAGGCAAGTCAGTTAAGAACAAATTCTTATTTTCATTGACGGCCTAGGAACAGTGGGTTAATTGCCTGTTCAGGGGTAGAACGACAGATTTTGTACCTTGTCAGCTCAGGGATTTGAACTTGCAACCTTTCGGTTATTAGTCCACTGCTCTAACCACTAGGCTACCCTGCCGCCACAATGAGGTTTTGACAGATTGTTTATTGGTCAATAACGACCGTATTGTTTTAGGTACTAGTTTGGAAAAAAAGTTGCGTTGAGAGACCTTTTTCCATAGATGCCACATATCAAGTTTTATTCAGATTGGTCATTCCGTGCCAGCAGAGTAGCGTTTTTAAAATAAATCCACAAAATTCAAAATGGCGGAAAATACACAATGGCGGACCTAAAGGGTACCAGAAGTAAATTTACATAGGAGAGGGACCTATGTACTGAATTTCATGACTTTAGGTCAAATGGAGTGAGGGGTTTGCATTTTCAATCACTTGTTATAGCGCCACCATCTGGTCAGTCAGTGTAATTTTGTACTCTGTGTAAAGACACATCATTCACCCAAGTTTCATCATAATCAGGCCAGTGCTGTCTGAGATATTGCGTGTGACGAACGTACGAACATATTAACGGACGGAGACAGATCCACAGCCCCTCCCCGATTTAATTGTGTGGGACAAATGAAGAAAACAGCCAGCACTAAACACATGGGGAAATAACTGGGCTGACCAATAAAACCCCACGGACACCTTGGTAAATACTATTGCAGCTTTCATAAATGACAATAAAAATGCACATTTGCACATTCACATTTGCCATCTCGGGCAATTTTGAAGGCCATATGCTATTAGAATAATAACGGATTGGATTCATTCAGGCTTTTCCAAGGAGTTAAAAGTGCTTCATATTGTCAAGGGAGAATCACCTCGTCCGCTACCAGTACACAATATGCAATCACATACATGCAATACATGCCTACAGTGAAGTGTTTATCTCTACTCATGTTATTCATTTGTCTGTCACTATGAGCCTCCACACACAGGACAAGAAAGGACACTATAATAACATTAGGCCTACACCCAATCACAGTTCTGCAGGTTCCAACAAAGACAACTACAGATAATGACTAAATAACCATGTAGTAACATGCTAATACAATATTGTAACTATAGTAATAACTGTGTTATTACACAGGTAGGCTATAAGGGCAACTTCACATAAAATGTTACCTAAACATAGGCACTTGCTGAAGAATAGAGCATTATATAACTGGATATCCACACATATTTCCAATTCGTATCAATGTAGCACTTGTTATGATAAATTCAAAGACAGAATCTATAGCACACATACCTTGCACTGTACATATAAAAAAAAGAAAAACTTAGATCTGGGTCTCTGCACACTTCTGACAGGTAGGGAGGAAATGACATATTGATTCCTAGCAGTTGAGATGAGAGCCTGCACTTACAGTACATGACTCCCTACAGAGTTTGGTCATCTGCACTCCTCTGACATCCCCCATTGTACAGTTCTATTTGTGTTTCTATACTGTAGAGGTTGAGAAATATAACGGCTGTCCTTTACAGGAGCAGAGCTCCCGCACAAAAGGAAACATTTACTCAGCCTTCCATAGGAGCTGTAACAGACAGGGCTCAAGGCTGTGCACACAGGAGAATGAGCGGGAGATGAGGGCCATAATCATATCAAATATAGAAGGTGCTAAAGTCAGTGGAGGGCATTGAAGTTGTTGGCGTTGTTATTGATTAAACTATTGGCGTCACTTTTAGAAGGCTTAGACATAGAGTCAGTCAAGTCAAAAGACATAGCAGCAAGGAGGGAAAGAAAATCGAATGCCCATAAATTCTCAAATAATTGTGATAAAAACATCACTAACATAATTATATTTGGGGATCTGTAGAAAGTCTCTGCAGAATGGTTGAACCAATATTTTTTTAAGAATACAATTATGTATTCATTCCCTCACAAACATTTGCACATGAGGGGTCTCATGTGCAAATGGAAGTGCAGGATCAATTTATGGGCTGTTTAAGTTATTTCAGTTCGCATCAAATGTTTTCGGTTTCATTACATTCTATAAGGAAAGTATAAAATGACAGAGATACATACACCTATGTTTTACAAGCCTTGCATACTTCAGTTGACTTTTTTTTCCCTTCTGATTTTGTTTCCGAGTCAATTCTCTCACTCTATTTTCATTAAAGGAGCTGATTACCATTTCAAATGACTGACTCGTTTAAGTCATGAGAACATAGTGTTTGCCTCTATGTCTGGTGTTTGGTGGTTTTAGGATTTATTGTTTCTGTGTGTCATGGCTAAAATATATGGTATGCTTATATGGAACTCCAGGTGCTAAAATTAGAGACAGTCCCTGAGCCTAGAGCTCCGCCTTGAGTAACAACAGATTCCTTTTTTCGGTGGCATGCGAAGATGATCCATTTCCTGGTTCCTAAAAAGTGAAACGTTAATCAGACTACAACGTTCTGATGGCTGGTAACAATGCTCTAAGAATTAGCTATGAAAAGTAAAACAAAGGAAAGGGTGCCTTCTTTGACTGTGTGTGTGTGTGTGCGTGTGCGTGTGAGATAATTACGATTTATCCATATTTTTTTGTGGAAGCCCATAGTAGCGCAGGCTAATGCACTGTTGAATGGAACTGTTAGACGCTGTAAATCAATTTTTTATTTTTTTATTCCTTTCTCTCTCTTTCTTTCACTGGCGCGAGGGGCATCTGTTTCCATTTAGCTGCATATGCTTGGGGAGAGAGAGAAAAAAAGAAAAAAGAGATCAGACTCACAACAATCAAACCTTGACACCATCTCCTGAACCAAGTCACATAACAAAACCTCGCAGAAGTAAATAAAAAAACCTAGCAAGGAAAGTAACATTGCAATCTCTGCAAGTCAATAGTTTACACAGAAAAAAAGGTCAACTATTTTCAACTTGTTAAAATGTAATTAAGTGATTTTGTTGTTGTTGATACACACGGCGTAGATTATTATATCAACAAAGATCAGGGACATATTCAATGATCAGAATGTTGATATTTAAAGTACAGCCCAAATGTTTGAAAGATATCAAATGTTTTCCCAGTTTATTTGCATTCTCTATAACATTTCACTTACGTCCGGAAACATTTTTGGATGACAGAGAGGGAAGGAAAAGTTCTGTGAGCCAAGGAAGATCTTCAGAGTGGACAAATCTGGGTCCATGTTGCTTGTCAGATGTAATCCGATGTGGAGGCCTGGATTCTTTTTCTATTCTTGATCTAACGTGTGTCATCTGGGCTGCCTGGCTGGCTGCAGCCAGAGGAAGTCCTATGAGAATAGAGGAGGAAGCCTAGACATGGGTTTCAGAAAAGGAGAGTTATCAGTATAGCTGTGCGCTTTTGAAATACGAAAACAAATAGAGTGTTGTAGAGTGTTGCAAGTTCCACGATTCACTTGATGATTTAAATTCAGTCAGATCTAAGATTGAATGTTTGATTTTGAATGTGGAACTTGTTGCCCTGTATTGTGAATTAGAATGACTTTATCATGAACAAGATGATGAACATAATTACCACACAATTTACTGATACAATAACATTTTCCCTAACATTGCCAATTTAGAAAAACTGACAGGCGGTTTCTCTTCTTGCGGTCCAAAATTAGCTTGCCTTTCAGGTGGTTTTATCCTTGAGCTTTATGGGAACATGTTTGATACCATGTGACAACAATGAGACTTAAAGAGATGCACACAAATATGTTGCGAAATGGAAATGGCGTCGTCTGAACACAGACTGAGAACAGCAGTGAGTGTTTATTGTCTGAATGGAACAAGCATTTATCGAATGCCAGAGCAAATCCCTCAAACCTTCTTCTAGAATATTTGTATTCTTTCAATGTATGTTCTTTTCCCTCTCTCACTTCAGATTGCCTTTGAATGTTGGGGCTTTTGATCATAATGAGTAAAACCACTGAATAATGACTCAAGACATATTTACCACAACACTCTCTTGTACCCTCTTATTAACGGCGTTAAGGTTTGTTGAAACGGTCCACAATCCTGCATGAGGTTTTGACAATAATCTGAACAACACATTTGGGGGAAAACACATCCATGGGAAGCTAAATCAAAGAAAATATGTAGGGGTGGAGGAATGGGAGACGTCACATGGGACTTTTTTGGGGGTCTTTTTCCGACAGCCCCCAGAAAAGGGAACATAAAAGGTAGTTCTCAAAGACTTAAGCATAGTATCTGAAGACAACCAGTACTGGTGCAGAGGCAGCAAAGATTGAACTAATCCTCAGATAATTTTTCAAAAATATAAAAAAAACTGTAGTATATTTACTTCTTACAGGCTACAAAAGTGTTAAAAGGTTAATCTCAATGTGCTTTGTTTGTTATACACTTTAGTCTAAGAAAATGTGTACTGTGAAATTGTGAAATGTGTCGTGCAGATGTTTCACTGAAATGCAGTCAAATGATAAATAACCTTGCCTGAGACAACTCAAAATCAAATCAAATCCAATGTTATTTGTCACATGCTTCATAAACAACAGGTGTTGACTAACAGCGAAATGCTTATTTACGTGTCCTTCCCAACAATGCAGAAAGAGAGAAAATAGAGAAAAAATAGAAATGTAAAAGAGGTAATAATACAAGTAATAATAAATACACAATGAGTAATGATAACTATATATACACTGGGTACCAGTACCAAGTCGATGTGCATGGGTACGAGGTAACTGAGGTAGATATGTACATATAACTAGGAATAAAGTGACAACAGGATAGATAATAAACAGTAGCAATAGCATACAGTATGTGATGAGTCAAAAGAGTTAGCGCAAAAAGGGTCAATGCAGATAGGTAAATAGTTAACTTAATAGCTACATGGACTAACTATTTAGCAGTCTCATGGCTGTCATGGAAATTCTAACCAGAAAGGAGAGAGACTGTTGATTATTCAACAACCTTTTTTTAATTAAGATTTTCAAAAATGAGACCGGTCAAACATCACCTCAATGGTGTATGGTTGAGAGCCCAACAAAGAGGAGTTGTGTCTCAGTTTATATACATTGCCAGTCAAAAGTTTTAGAACATCTACTCATTCCAGGGATTTTCTTAATTTTGTACTATTTTCTACATTGTAGAATAATTATGAAGATGTCAAAACTATCAAATAACACATATGAATTATGTAGTAACCAAAACCCTTTGCCTTGATGACAGCTTTGCCTACTCTTGGCATTCTCTCAACCAGCTTCATGAGGTGGTCACCTGGAATGAATTTCAATTAACAGGTGTGCCTTCTTAAAAGTTCATTTGTGGAATTTCTTTCCTTCTTAATGCGTTTGAGCCAATCAGTTGTATTGTGACAAGGTAGGGCTGATATACAGAAGATAGCCCTATTTGGTACAACACCAAGTCCATATTATGGCAAGAATAGCTCAAATAAGCACATAGAAATGACAGTCTATCATTACTTTAAGACATGAAGGTTAGTCAATATGAAACATTTCAACAACTTTCAAAGTTTCTTCATGTGCAGTCGCAAAAACCATCAAGCGCTATGATGAAACTGGCTCTCATGAGGACCACCACAGGAATGGAAAACCCAGAGATACTTCTGCTGCAGAGGATAAGTTCATTAGATTTACCATCCTCAGAAATTGCAGCCCAAATAAATGCTTCACGGAGTTCAAGTAACAGACACATCTGTTCAGAGGAAATCGTGTGAATCAGGTCTTCAAGATCGAATTGCTGCAAAGAAACCACTACTATAGGACACCAATAAGAAGAAGAGACTTGCTTGGGCCAAGAAACATGAGCAATGGCAATTTGTCCTTTGGTCTGGAGTCCAAATTGGAGATTTTTGTTTCCAACCGCCGTGTCATTGTGAGATTTTTTTGTATTATTTTTTTTGCAGTGTGGCTGAATGGATGATCTCCGCATGTGTATTTCCCACCATAAAGCACAGAGGAGGAGGTGTTATGGTGTGGGGGTGCTTTGCTGGTGACACTGTCTGTGATTAATTTAGAATTCAAGGCACACTTAACCAGCATGGCTACCACAACATTCTGCAGCGATATGCCATCCCATCTGGTTTGCGCTTAGTGGGACTATCATTTGTTTTTCAACAGGACAATCACCCAACACACCTCCAGGCTGTGTAAGGGCTATTTGACCAAGAAGGAGAGTGATGGAGTGCTGCATTAGATGACCTGGCCTCCACAATCACCCAACCTCAACCCAATTGAGATGGTTTGGGATGAGTCGGACCGCAGAGTATAGGAAAAGCAGCCAACAAGTGCTCAGCATATGTGGGAACTCATTCAAGACTGTTGGAAAAGCATTCCAGGTGAAGCTGGTTGAGAGAATGCCAAGAGTGGTCAAAGCTGTCATCAAGGCAAACAGTGGCAACTTGGAAGAATCTCAAATCTAAAATATATTTGGATTTGTTTAACACTTTTTTGGTTACTATATGATTCCATATGTGTTATTTCATAGTTTTGATGTCTTCACTATTATTCTACAATGTAGAAAATAGTAAAAATAAAGAAAAACCCTTGAATGAGTAGGTGTGTCCAAATCTTCGACTGGTAATGACTAATGAAACAAATACCAAAGGTTTTTGTGTGGAATTGTCCTTTAATAATGGTGTTGAAGTTGTGGGTGAACAGGTAGTACAGGAGGGGACTGAGCACACACCCCTGAGGGGCCCCCATGTTGAGGGTCAGTGTGGCGAATGTGTTGTTGATAAATTCTTACCACCTGGAGGGTGGCCCATCAGGAAGTCCAGGATCCAGTTGCAGAGGGAGGTGTTCAGTCTCAGAATCCTTAGCTTACTGATGAGCTTGGAGGGCACTATGGTGTTGAACGCTGAGCTGTAATCAATTAACAGCATTCTCACATAGGTGTTACTCTTGCCCAGGTGGGAGAGGGCTTTGTGGAGTGCAATAGAGATTGTGTCATCTGTGGAACTGTTGGGGTGGTATGCTAATTGCAGTGGGTCTAGGGTGGCTGGGATGATGGTGTTGATGTGATCCATGACCAGCCTTTTAAAGCACTTCATGTGGGTGCCATGGGGCGATATTCATTTAGAGAGGTTACCTTGGCATTCTTTGGCACAGGGACTATGGTGGTCTGCTTGAAACATGTACAGTGCCTTCAGAAAGTATTCACACCCCTTTACTTTTTCCACATTTTGTTGTGTTACAGCCTGAATTATAAACTGATTAAAAATGGATTTTGTGTCACTGATCTACACACAGTACCCCATAATGTCAATGTGAAATTTTGTTTGTAAGAATTTTTCTAAATTAATAAAAAATGTAAAGCGGAAATGTCTTGAGACAATTAGTATTCAACTCCTCTGTTATGGAACCCCTAAATAAGTTCAGGAGTCAAAATGTGCTTAACAAATCATATAATAACTTGCATAGACTCATGCTGTGTTCAATATTAGTGGTTAACATTATTTTTTGAATGACTTCCCCATCTCTGTACCCCACACATACAATTAATTGTAAGTTCCCTCAATCGAGTAGTGACTTTCAAGCACAGATTCAACCTCAAAAGACCAGGGAGTTTTTTCAATGCCTTGCAAAGAAGGGCACCGATTAGTAGATATCTAAAAAAGAAAGAAAAAGCAGACACTGAATATCCCATTGAGCATGGTGAACTTTTAATTTGGCTTTGGATGGTGTATCAATAAACCCAGTCACTACAAAGACACAGGCGTCCTTCCTAACTCATTTGCCGGAAAGGAAGGAAACTGTTCAGGGATTTCAGCATGAGGCCAATGGTGACTTTAAAACAGTTACAGAGTTTAAATGGCTGTGATAGGAGAAAACTGAGGATGGATCAACAACATTGTAGTTACTCCACAATACAAACCTAAATGACAGAGTGAAGAGAAAGAAGCCTGTACAGAATAAAAAAATATTCCAAAACAAGCATCCTGTTTGCAACAAAACACTACACAATACCTCATCATTAACATATGTGAAATGGCGCATTTCTATGTTTTGTTGTCAAAAAGAGAGGAAGATAAGTGTTTCCAATTACATCATCAACCAATTCGTGGACAGTTAATAACTGGTTAAAAATCACATGATACACGCCGATGATGACTTTGGAAATAAATCTTCCTCTATATTTGTTAATACAAAACATAGAGATGTACCATTTTCACATATATTGATGTTGGGGTGGTGCTGGAGATGATGAATACGAAGTAGAATGTTTTTTTTTACATTTCCCTTTAAGTAATACTGCAAGAAATGTGGGAAAGAAACAAACTTTTTCATCCTGAATATAAAATCCTTATGTTTGTGGAAAATCGAACACAACACATCACTTAGTACCACTCTTCATATTTTCAAGCATGGTGGTGGCTGCATCATGTTATGGGTATGCTTGCCATCAGCAAGGACAAGGGAGTTTTTTGAGGGGTTAATAAGAAACGGAATACAGCTATAAGTACAGGGTAAATCCTAGAGGAAAATCTGTTTCAGTCTGCTCTCCAACAAACACTGGGTGACGAATTCACCTTTCAGCAGCATAATAACCTAAAACACAAGGCCAAATATACACTGGAGTTGCTTAACATAGAATGTTCCTGAGTGGCCTAGTTACAGTTTTGACTTAAATCGTCTTAAAAATCGATGGCTCTCTAGCAATGATCAACAGTCAATTTGACAGAGCTTGAATCATATTTTAAAGAATAATGGCAAATATTGTACAATCCAGGTGTGCAAAGCTCATAGAGACTTACGCAAGAAGACTCACAGCTGTAATCGCCACCAAAGGTGCTTCTATAAAGTATTGACTCAGGGGTGTGAATACTTATGTAAATTAGACATTCTCAATACATTTGCCAACATGTCTAAAAACATGTTTTCACTTATTCCACATTTTGGGCTATTGTGTGTAGATGGGTAATTTTTATTTTATCCATTTTGAAATCAGGCTGTAACACAACAAAATGTGGAATAAGTCAAGAGGTATGAATACTTTCTGAAGGCACTGTAAGTATTACAGAGGGAGAGGTTGAAAATGTCAGTGAAGGCACTTGTCAGCTGGTCAGCACATGCTCTGAGTACGCATCATGGTAATCCATTTGGCCCTGCGACCTTGTGAATGTTAACCTGTTTAAAGGTCTTACTCACATCGGCTACTGTCGCTCGGCAACAATCACTGCTCTCATGCATGGTTCAGTGTTGCTTGCCTCGAAGCAAGCTAAATGTCTTCTATGCTCATCTGGTAGGCCCTTTTCACTGGGAAGCTCGTGGCCTGGTTTCCCTTTGTAATCCATGATAGTTTGCAAGCCCTGCCACATCCGATGAGCATCATCTGCATAGTAGGATTCGATCTTAGGCCTGTATTGACGCTTTTCCTGTTTAGTGGCTCATTGGAGGTCGAAACAGGATTTCTTACAAGCGTCTGCGTTAGTTTCCCATTCCTTGAAAGGTGTCAGTTCTAGCCTTTAGCTCAGTGCGGATATTGTCTGTCATCCATGGCTTCTGGTTGGGAAAAGTACGTACGTCACTGTGGGGACGACGTTGATGCACTTATTAATGAAGCCGGTGACTGATGTGGTAAACTCCTCAATACCATCAGATGAATCCCAGAACATATTCCAGTCTGTACTGCCGAAGTGCCAGCATCGGTTTGTAGTAGGAAAGGAAGGAGTGTCTTAGTTCTTCAATATGAGATCCTGTTATTGTTGGTTTCTTTCTTTCACCCATTCTAAGGCTTCATTACTCAGAAAAACGGGGAAACCTGACAATCTTGAGAAATAATCTAGGATGAGGTGATGCATATGTATGGGTGGGAGCTTTTCTTCACAGGCTCACACCAAAAAAAAATGTAAACAAAATGGACTGAAACGTCAGCCCCACATTGAGTAAGGGCAACAATGCGAGGCTACAGTGAAATGGCAAGAATAAGCATTTTCTGAGAGCACCATAAGTGTTCTGAAAACACAGGGAAGGGGCTACTTGTGTGTCTTTTGGACATATATGGGATTTACCACAAGCCCCGAAAGAGTAAAACACACAAATATTTCAGGAACTTCGCAGTTCAGTTCAAATAAAGAAGAGTGTTTATACTTTCAGTAGTACTCTATACATAAACATTATTTCTCTAAATAGGAATATGTGCCAGCGGATTACCATCATTACATCTGTTTTCTCTTACTGCACTATTCTTTATTTTGTAAAATTATGCCTCGAAAAACATGAGCTCCTCACTAATCCTCTCACTTTCCACCTGGTGAATTTGACCCAAATTCACATTTCCCCTGTGCGGCCAGGAGACTGGCTTTTTATTGAAGCCTACGTGTAACAGAGCCCACTGACCTTGCAATGTACTTTGACTTGGGAGAGAAAAAGAGGGTCAATTCATCTTCATTCAGGACAATAACTTGTCTTCAAACTTTGCTGTTGTGTTTTCTGTCTTTTCTTTTTGATAGAGTAGGGTACTTATTGTTTAGGGTAATAATTTAAAAAGAAATTCTGTAACTAGGCAAGTCAGTTGAGAACAAATTCTTATGTACCACGAAACCCGGAAGACGCTGGGCCAATTGTGCGCCGCCCTATGGGACTCCCAATCACAGCCGGTTGTGGCACAGCCTGGATTCAAACCAGGGTGTCTGTAGTGATGCCTCAAGCACTGAGATGTAGTACCTTAGACCGCTGCACCCGAGTGGTGTATGCTGTGTCAAAATGCACTAGTAAGGGAGTCTGTCGTTTTGTTGTTTCATTTCATGTTTTAACAAACGTTATTTCTATAAATAGTGGAAAATAATGGTGCATAAACTGTACAGTATATTACTAATAGGCCGTGTGATACTATGGTCAAAGGGAAACATACCTGGGAATTCTGGGAAACTGAAGAAAATGACTATAAAGCTGCCGAGCTCAATCCAGCTGACGGATATCATTTCCCCTCCAGTGCATCCATTGTTGTCCATAATGACAACAAGACATATACAGTTCACATTTGATGTTCCCACATAACAAGGTCATAAAACAACAGGGAATTACAATTTCTTGCCTGTAATCCAAAACGACATGTTGTCACCAGGGGACTTGCTCTGGGGGTTATGCATTGCAGTGACTCTGTGGTCATGTTGATAGTGTATACATACACAGCTGGTAAATTTATATAAACAGGTAGACAAACAGTTCCTATTGGCCGGTGGATTACTAGAGGGATGCTTTTTGGTTTGTGTTTAAGATGGATGTGTTTAGATGTGATGGCTTCTTGTGCTCGGCGGGCTTATGTAACAGAGTTAAGAACCTGCTGTAAGATCACTCCACAGCTAGCTTGAAATGTCGCTGATAGAGCCATCCAATCGGTACCTTTTGTATAGCTCATTTGGTTTGCACGTTATCAAGAAGGGCAGTCACGTGTGTTGCAAGGTAGAGGATCACTGGTTTGAGCCCCGTGTGGAGACAGGGACAGTGGAGGACGCTAAACTGTTAGCAGCACATTGATGTCGTTTACACATACGTTTTTCGATGAGCAGTGGCCCCATACAATCTTATTAAAGGTAGACTCCGCGATATGACGTACATGCAGAAAGTAAACAGCATAGTGGGTCCATTTTATGCAACAACTAAGAGCGTTGAAGTGCGAGGCTCAACTCCGCTGTTTTGGTCCACTGGTTCCACACTGGAACCGTGTGAAGCAAACCCATACAACATGCATAGATACCGTGTGTGACTGCTTGAGAACTACGTTTGGCAACTCATTTCAATATCTGCGGTGCGGCTCGTAACACCATTTTGCTGAGTCTGCCTTTAACTTCCTGGTGTGGCTTTTTCACCTTTATCCAGAAGGTCCAGGTGAAATGATAATATAATAACAGAGCTGCATTTTCCCTTTCCCTGTTTTTCTTTAGTAGTGACTACTCCTGTTGTGAGAATGAGTATGAATCTACTGAGTGGCGTAATAATAGCCCACATTGAAATGAATGACATATTTCACAGACCTATAGATTATACACTGTGTTTAGATGCATCTTGCAATCTGTGGGCTATTTGACAGTCCCTGTTATCACTATCAATATCCAGCTACCAGCTCCTGCCTTTAGGGGCCCTATTCTTCATAGACAAATCCTATAGAAAACGGCTGAAAGCACCAGACACCAGTCCCTCCCTGCCTTTTGCATGATCCGCGCCAGGTTTTAGGGTGGCCCATTGAAAGCCAGCTGTTGCAGAGCCGGGAGCCGGACCAACGTTTCTCCTCGTATTTTTTGGTTTAGGAGTCCGACTGGCGCTGGCAGATCGGTGTGTGATTGGAGCAGCGCAGAGATTGCCTGGAGCACAAGCCCGACGCACAGACACAGGCCCCCCGAACTATAGTCGCATTGTAGACTGTTTCAGCATTGTATTGGCGACTTCCCGAAAGGCTTGACATCGTCGTGGAATACGACTGCATGTTTTATTTTTAGGATATGTGCTGATATGCTTCTCATTCGCCTCTTTTAGGCTACAATAACATTGGAGCCGTGCAGTTTTTGAATTCATTGTGTCCAATCGAAGGGAAAATGTGGATGCGTGCGGGTGGGATATGGGAAAAAAACTATTGATTAATAGTTCCCGAACGGCATCTCGCTAAGGAACAGTTTGTCCGGTCCTTGGGGACGCATGGACTTGGAGAGAGAGAGATACCTGCCACAAGAAACAACACGATCTGTCCCTCGTAATTGGAGCATGCATCGGAACCACGGACGTCTTTGTGTTGCCCGCTGCGTATTCCGAGTTTGAGGGGGGCCTCTAGCCTGCTGAAGGGGTGACCACTCTCTCCGTGTTCCTTCAATGCCAAACTGAAATATTCGTCAAACACCATTTAGGACTGTTCACCTCAAATGTAAGTATTGAAACATTGGCATAGCATGCCATCATCGCGTCTGTACGCTTGTGAGCCTACTTGTGAGAAAGGTGGGAGTTTAGAGGCTGAGTTGAGAACCATTCCTTACGATATCGGTGTGGTACAAGTCACTAACTGACATTTTACCAAATTTCACTCCATTTTAAAAACACTTACAGATTGCTTGACATTGACATCGCTTGAAAATAAACCAGTCTCTGTGAAAATGAGGTCTGTCTGCGACTTCATTCTATAACATACCAGCCTAAAGATTGTACATTCTGAATAAATGAAATAATTGCATTTTTACCAGACATCAGTGGTTCTCACATTAAGCGACTCCGGGCCATGGGTTATATGTATATAAAAAAAGTTGCATGAGGCTTATCCAGATGTGGTTTCTTCAACGGCCATCGTTGCTCTGAATTGGATTCAATTCAAACGATGAATGATAAAAACAAAATCTAGGCTAGTTATACAATTACATGCAATTAATTAATGGATGGATAAGAGGGCTACTAATTGAAATATAGTATTATGTGTTTTATTATGTCTGTCTCGGAATGAGGCGTTCGTTCTTGTTCTCTCGGTTTTGATAATTAGAATAGATCTCACCTGTGATGCTGAGGTGTTGGGCGAGTCACTGTAAAAGAGACAGTAGCATAGTCACCTTGGATTTGAAAGAAAATGACAACTTATGTGCCTTATGGTGGCTTGGCTATAATTATTTTTCTAGGTAACACGCTTTCAATTACAGAAGTGCAGTGATGCCGTCAAAATAAATGTAACCTCGCCCATTACATGTAATCCTGTGGACACGACGACCTAAGTCAGGTGCTGTCTTCATCGACCTCCACTCTACGGCTGTAACATGAGATCATTTCACTGAACATGTATAATTCACAGATATCTAAGCCAACCATGTGTGATGATACGCACACACACGCCAGTGCCTTATCTTACTGCCCCTGAGGGCTCTGCATCTCAGGGCTTGTAAGTAAGCATTTCACTCTAAGGTCCACACCGTTGTATTCGGCGCATGTGACAAAAAAACAATGGATTTGATGTGCTGCGGTGAATAGAGAGGCCTAGGCTACTAAAGGCATCAAATACAGCATTCATTTAAGGGACAGGTCGAAATTTAGTTGGGGGGTGGGGCTGGCCCAACTCAAGGTGTCATTAAAAAATGCCCCCCCCCCCCCCAACATTACAAATATTTTCACATGAACCTCCCCTTGTACTGTAAAATAATTATATGAGGAGGGGAGGCTGTGCAATTTAACTCTAAATAATGTTTACTACCGCAAATAACAATAACTGTATCGGCCCTGTTTATTAACCTGAATATTGACTTTGCCACATCAGCATGCACGGAGGAGTTCACTCTCCCTGCCTGTTTCATCACACTACGATCAGAGCCGGCTGCAGACAATTATCAGCTAGGGGAAATCAGATTTTCAACATTTTGATGCCATATTTATAATTATATAGAATGTATGCAACACATTTTCCACCAACAGGTTTCTGTGCCAATGCACTACACAACCAATGTACAAAGCATGCCGATGTTGGGCACTTCAATATAATGTTTCACTTGTTCAACACCACAATTAGGCAGACTATTCCAATCACGACAAACATAACATTTATCTCTCCCTACCTTGTAGGCTGACCCAGTATCGAAGGTTTGACAATCTCCAAGTGTCATTCAACTTTCTGGTGTTCTGTAACAGATGTCTCTTTCCATTCACCAAATGGCCACTTCACAGTTTGGATTTTTTATTTCATTATTTATCCTTTATTTAACTAAGCAAATCAGTTAAGAACAAATTCTTATTTACGTTAACGGCATGCACCGGCCTAACCCTAATGACACTGGGCCAATTTGTGCGCCGCCCTAAGGGATTCCCAATCACGGCCAGGTGAGGTACAACCTGGAATCGATCCAGGGTCTGTAGTGACACCTCTAACACTGAGATGCAGTGCCTTAGACTGCGCCACTCGGGTTGATTTTATTTCTCTTTTTTTTAGTACTTTTTATTTTATTTTTTAAAGTCATCTGGATTGAACAATAAAGTCAGGGACTTATTTCCATTGTGGTCTATTTAAAAAAAAAAACATAAATACATATACAATTACAGAGATGCAGACAAAGAAATGCTCAACCTCCAGATGTGTATGAGGGGGGGATTTTTAAGTACGATTCTTACAAGCTTGTTTTGGTTGGCCTGTAGTTTATTCCTTAGATGTTTGGAGCTGCTGGTGAACCATGATGTGCAGGCATAATCAAACTGACATTGGACTAGCGCACTTGCCAGAGTCTTTAGGGTGTGTAGCTGGGTTTCCATCTGATTTTGACAGATTTGAATGTGAATATTCTAAGAATCTGCATAGAAGCAATATACATGCGCAAGAAAATAGCTGCTCGGTAGGATAATTGTATTGTCCCCTAAACAAGATCAATAGCAAGAGCTTTTTAAGCTGAATGTCCCATGTCTTGAATGATGCACCTGCCCTCTCTGCTGCCTCTCAACTATTCCTATTTGTTCTTATGGATTCATATTGAAAATTGATGTGGCTTTTATGTGTGGTATGATTGCTAGTTAGCCTATTGCACATCTGGACAAATGATCTACCAACCACTATTGTCACTATGAATGATGGATAGACAAGTGAACTATACTGACATGTGGTATAGTAAAAGGTAGCGCGTGGAAAAGCGTAGTTTATAAATGATTATTCTAATAAACTATATATAACACAGGTGATGCAGTAGCTTACCTGTAGACACAACACTAAACTCACTACAGGGAGTAAATGTTGTTTGTGTTGGCCCATTCCATTCTCGACACTGGTGACGTGGCCTGTTTAACTTAGTCAAATCAGAACGGGGAATGTACTTGAAAATCTAAGCATTTTTAACCAGGTTAATTTGATCAAATACTGGAATGGCCTATAATGGATGGTAAAATCGAAAACCTTGTCTTAATTTGTTTTCAATACGGGTCTAGAAACGGCAGGAGCATCATTTACTCATGTCAGAGTTGGGATGGGGAATTCACTGGGACAAATGTCCCGTTGCCCCCCTTCTCCCTACTCCTCCGCTCCCCCGCCCCAGACGCTATCTCTGTAGGTTGGTCCATTTGTCCAGGCCCGGGGTCTCCAGGGGAAGTGCCATCTCATCTCACATCGGCTCGAGTGCAAATGGCTTCAATGTATGCTAGTGTGATTTCTCGTGGTTTTTTTTTTCTCGTAACTATCAATTTACATATCAAAGTGGCTGCATTTCAATGGCAAGAACTTGAGCTACCTTCCCCCAACCAGTTTTGTCCGGAGAGGGGGCGGGCAGTGGTGTGCTACAGAATAAGAATGGTGTTGTTTATTGCAGACAACTGTACAACATCAATATTCTGTGTGTGTGTGTGTGTGTGTGTGTGTGTGTTCTTGTGTTTCGATTGCAAATGCATATTTAGTTAGGATTGACAGAGTTGGTAGGCCGCCATAATTCAATCCAAAATCCCCAAAGTAAGTAGCAAAAATGGAAAACTACTCGTTGCCGTGTTCCCTTGGGGATTTTGGTAGGAGCTTATTTAAATATGTTGACGTGTGATTAATTTTTGCAAAAATGTTAAAACTAGAACATGGTTTAAATGAATTTAACCCTTTACAGCTCAATTTTAGTTTGCTATTGCCTAACATAATAAAAGTATGAAGTAGGGCTATACTTGGGATAAACACCAGAACCCCTCCCCTCAGCTCTATAATAAAGATAACTCAAGGTGAAACTACACAATAGACCTACAATCTTTAAGTGGCATGTTGTGTAATTAGTTTTGTAAAAAAATATATCATTATAATAATTCAAGCTAAAAGGTCAATAGATTTATATTTACGTGCTGCTGTGTAACGAAACACCGTTTTTGTTAATTACACGTTTTACTGTAAATCAATACAGGTTTCTGGATGCCTCTTCGAGAGGTTTTTGTAAAGCACTGTTTTGAGCAACCAATGGCCTCTAATGTTTCTCTGTTAAAGAGATAATGTTTATTTTCAATGCAATGCAGCTGTTCTGCTCTTCTGTGAAAGAATGCCTTGCTGAGTGTGGTCTTGCTGTGTTTATTTAAAGAAAAAAATGTTTCTTTAATATCTTATCAAACATTACCTAATAGGGATGTCGAACACAATTAAATTGGAAAGATTCAGCACACACACACACACACACACATACACCTCCTCACAAATGGATAACAATATATGACAGTCAAGAAAGAGGAAAAGCCTATTCCCCTCCCTCATTCTTTCCATTTTCTTTCTATTTCTTCTGGAATTTACATAGCTCAAACCCATTATTTGCAGCTCAGGTTGCTATTAATCAAGGTGGCCTATGGAGGAAGGAAGGTCCTAAAAATGGACCCAACTCGTGTATCAAATCAAATATACCCTTCTCTCAGCTACCTCACGGTGAGTGGTGCCGATGCACCAGGTCTGGAACCAACAGGACCCTGAACAGCTTCTATCTCCAAGCCATAAGACTTGTAAATATATAGTAAGTCTCGGTAGCTATTTTGTTAACTGTTTAACTATCTGCATTGACCGTTTTCTTGCACTAACTTTTATGTCTCATCACATATGCTGTTGCTACTCTTGTATCTGTCACTTTATTCCTAGTTATACTGAACAAAAAACAAACTCAACATGCAGACAGAAATACCCCGACACACACACACAACCCTCAGACAAATACGCGCAGGTGAAGTAGCCGGATGTGGAGGTCCTGGGCTGGTGCGGTTACGCATGGTCTGTGGTTGTGAGGCCGGTTGGACATACTGCCAAATTCTCTGAAACCAAGTTGGAGGCAGCTTGTCATAGAGAAATTAACATTCAATTCTCTGGCAACAGCTCTGGTGGAAATTCCTGCAGTCAGCATGCCAATTTCATGCTCCCTCAAAACTTGAGACATCTGTGGCATTGTATTGTGTGGCAAAACTGCACATTTTTAAAGTGGCCTTTTATTGTCCCCAGCACAAGGTGCACCTGTTTGATGATCACGCTGTTTAATCAGCTTCTTGATGTGCCACACCTGTCAGGTGGATGGATTATCTAGGCAAAGGAGAAATGCTCACTAATAGGGATGTAAACAAATTTGTGCACAGCATTTGAGAGTATAAGCTTTTTGGGATTTTTTAAATTTCAGTTCATGAAACGTGGGACCAACACTTTACATGTTGCGTTTATATTTTTGTTCAGTGTTTATGTACATACGTACCTCAATGACCTCGTACCCCTGCACATCGACTCAGTACTGGTAACCTGTGTATATAGCCACGTTGCTCATTGTGTGTTTTATTACTTTTATTATAACATGTTTTACTTTTTATATTATTTCTCAATTTTCTTTCTCTCTGTATTGTTGGAGGGCCTGTAAGTCAGCATTTCACTGTTAGTCTGCACCTGTTGTTTACCAAGCATGTGACGAATACCGTTTGATTTGATTGACAGGACCTCAATCTGCAGTTGCTGCAACCATTTTTTTCCCCACTTATAAATGAATGATATGTACCCATTGATTCATGAAGAATATAATGTATAAATGCATCATTAGCTTAGTTCAATTGTCGTACCCCATCAGTACCCAAAATATGAGCTTGTTTTACTCCGATGTTTGTAAATGTGAAGAAACACTATATACAGTGCCTTCAGAAGGTATTCACACCACTTGACTTTTTACACATTTTGTTGTGTTAGACTGAATTTAAATTGGATTAAATTGACTTTGTGTTACTTGCCTACACATAACACCCCATAATATCAAAGTGGAATTATATTTTTTGAATTTGTTTACAAATGAATTAAAATGAAAAGCTGAAAAAGTATTGAGTCAATAAGTATTCAACCTGTTTATTATGGCAAGCCTAAATCAGTTCAGGAATACAAATGTGCTTATCAGGACACATAATAAGTTGCATGGACTCACTCTGTGTGCAATAATAGTGTTCAACATGATTTTTGAATGACTATTTCATCTCTGTACCCCACACATACAATTATCTGTAAGGTCCCTCAGTTGAGCAGTGAATTTCAAACACAGATTCAACCACAAACACCAGAGAGGTTTTCCAATGCCTCGCAAAGAAGGGCGCCTATTGGTAGACGGGTTAAAAAAGAAAATGCAGACTTTAAATATCCCTTTGAGCATGGTGAAGTTATTAATTACACTTTGGATGGTGTATCAATACACCCAGTTACTACAAAGATGCAGGCTTCCTTCCTAACTCAGTTGCCGGAGATGAAAGAAACCGCTCAGGGATTCCACGAGGCCAATGGTGACTTTTTAAAACGGTTCAAGTTTAATGGCTGTGATAGAAGAAAACTGAGGATGGATCAACAACATTGTAGTTAATCCACAATACTCACCTAAATGACAGCCGGAAAAGATGGAAGCCTGTCAGAATCAAAATATGCATAATTTTTGCATTAAGGCACTAAAACTGCAAAAAATGTGGCAAAGAAAATACATTGTCCTGAATACAAAGTGTTATTTTTGGGGCAAATCCAACACAATAAATGGAATAGAGCTAAGCACAGGCAAAATCCTAGAGGACAAACAGGTTCGGTCTGCTTTCCAACGAACACTGGGAGACAAATTCACCTTTCAGCAGAACAATAACCTAAAACACACTGGAATTGCTTACCAAGATGACATTAAATGTATGGCTGTCTAGCAATGATGAACTACCAACTTGACAGAGCTTGAAGCATGTAAAAAAAGTCTCTTAGAGACTTACTGGGGGATGTAATTGCTGCCAAAGGTGATTTCTAACATATATGAATGCATTCTGAAGACACTAGCCTCAACATGGTTAAAACTATACTTATGATATCATGCATGGTCATTCCTTGCTTCCATCATTGCATCCATAGATTTGTCTATGAATTTGAGTGGTTAGCTTTTTACAGAAACAGGGGCGGGGGATTTCACCTTATTGTTGCAACTGCTGATTGCCAGTTTAATAGTGAAGAAGCCTTGCTGTCTGTTGCTCTGTGTGCCTGTTGATGTGGCTTGTCACAGAGACCCTGGTTAAGTCCCAAATGGCACCATATTCTCTATATAGTGTACTACTTTTGACCAGGGCCTATAGACCCTAGGCAATTAAGGTCACAGTTATGAAAACTTAGGACACTAAAGAGGCCTTTCTACTGACTTGGAGACGGGACGGACAGCTGATCGTCCTCGCAGTGGCAGACCATGTGTACCAACACCTGCATAGGATCGGTACATCTGAACATCACACCTGCGGGACAGGTACAGGATGGCAACAACAACTGCCCGAGTTACACCAGGAACGCACAATCCTTCCATCAGTGCTCAGACTGTCCACAATAGGCTGAGAGAGGCTGGACTGAGGGCTTGCAGGCTTGTTGTAAGGGAAGTCCTCACCAGACATCACTGGCAACAACATCACCTATGGGCACAAACCCACCGTCGCTGGACCAGACAGAACTGGCAAAAAGTGCTCTTCACTGACGAGTCGCGGTTTTGTCTCACCAGGGGTGATGGTTGGATTCGCGTTTATCGTCGAAGGAATGAGCGTTACACTGAGGCCTGTACTCTGGAGCGGGATCGATTTGGAGGGGGAGGGTCTGTCGTGGTCTGGGGCGGTGTGTCACAGCATCATCGGACTAAGCTTGTTGTCATTGCAGGCAATCTCAACGCTGTGCGTTACAGGGAAGACATCCTCCTCCCTCATGTGGTACCCTTCCTGCAGGCTCATCCTGACATGACCCTCCAGCATGACAATGCCACCATCCATACTGCTGGTTCTGTGCGTGATTTCCTGCAAGACAGGAATGTCAGTGTTCTGCCATGGCCAAAACAATAGCCCGGATCTCAATCCCATTGAGCACGTCTGGGACCTGATGGATCGGAGGGTGAGATCCAGGGCCATTCCCCCCAGAAATATCTGGGAACTTTCAGGTGCCTTGGTGGAAGACTGGGGTAACATCTCACAGCAAGAACTGGCAAATCTGGTGCAGTCCATGAGGAGGAGATGCACACCAGTACTTAATGCAGCTGGTGGCCACGCCAGATACCGACTGTTGTTTTTGATTTGGACTTCCCCTTTGTTCAGGGACACATTATTCCATTTCTGTTAGTCACATGTCTGTGGAACTTGTTCAGTTTATGTCTCAGTTGTTGAATCTTGTTATGTTCATACAAATATTTATACATGTCAAGTTTGCTGAAAATAAATGCAGTTGACAGTGAGAGGACGTTTCTTTTTTTGCTGAGTTTATATTAGAGGTCGACCGATTTAATCGGCATGGCTGATTAATTAGGGCCGATTTCAAGTTTTCATAACAATCGGTAGTCTGCCTTTTTCGGACGCTGATTATGGTCGATTACATTGCTATCTATGAGGAAACTGCATAGCAGGCTGACCACCTGTTACACGAGTGCAGCATCAAAAGGACCTTGTGGCTGCAATGAGCCAAGGTAAATTGCTAGCTAGCATTAAACTTAAAGAACAATCAATCTACTAGTTAAATACACATAGTTGATGATATAACTAGGTTAACTAGCTTGTCCTGCGTTGCATATAGTCAATGCGATGCCTGTTAATTTATCATCGAATCACATTCTAATTCAACTTCGCGAAAAAAAAGCACATTCGTTGCACAAATGTACCTAACCATAAACATCAATGCCTTTCTTGAAATCGATACACGGAAGTATATTTTTTTTAAACATATTTAGTTCAAATAAATGCATGTTAGCAGGCAATATTAACTAGGGAAATTGTGTCATTGTTCTGGTGTTCAGTGCAAGCAGAGTCAGGGTATATGCAACAGTTTAGGCTGCCTGGCTCGTTGCGAACTGTGTTTCTTCCTAACAAAGACCGTAATACATTTTCCAGAATTGAATCTAATTATGACGTAACATTGAAGGTTGTGCAATGTAACAGCAATATTTAGACTTAGGGATGCCAGCCTTTCGACAAAATACGGAATGGTTCCGTATTTCACTGAAAGAATAAACGTTTTGTTTTCGAAATGATAGTTCCCGGATTTGACCATATTAATGACCAAAGGCTCATATTTCTGAGTGTTTATTATAATTAAGTCTATGATTTGATATTTGATAGAGCAGTCTGACTGAGTGGTGGTAGGCAGCAGGCGGCTCGTAAGCATCCATTCAAACAGCACTTTACTGCGTTTGCGAGCAGCTCTTAGCAATGCTTGAAGCACAGCGCTGTTTATCAACTCCCGAGATTAGGCTGGCAATACAAAAAGTGCCTGTAGGAACATCCAATAGTCAAAGGTATATGAAATACAAATGGTATAGAGAGAAATAGTTGATGCGTCATAATTCCTATAATAACTACAACCTAAAACTTCTTAACTGGGAATACTGAAGAACTGGGAATATTGAACCACCAGCTTTCATATGTTCTCCTAATCTGAGCAAGGAACCTAAACATTGTCTTTTTTACATGGCACATATTGCACTTTTACTTTCTTCTCCAACACTGTGTTTTTGCATTATTTAAACCAAATTGAACATGTTTCATTATTTATTTGTGACTAAATAGATTTTTAAAAAATGTATTCTATTAAGTTAAAATAAAAGGGTTCATTGTTCATTCAGTATTGTTGTAATTGTCATTATTACAAATATATATATATATATATATATATATTCAACGACGATACTGATTATTGGAGGACCAAACAAATCCGATACCGATTAATCTGCCGATTTTATATATATATATATATAAAATCGGCAGATTAATTGGTATCGGATTTGTTTGGTCCTCCAATAATCAGTATCGTCGTTGAAAAACCCTAATCGGTCGACCTCTAGTTTATATAGAGAATAGCAAGCCATTTGGGACACAACTCCAGAGGCAGTGGATGTAAATGCCAGGGGTGGCGTATAAAGCGGTGCGTCTGTTTAGGGGTCAGTGGCCCTGATCATCCTGCCTCCCGGTCGTAAAGTGAGCGCAGTACTCCACACAGACAGAGAGAGAGACTCACCTGCCATCTTCAATCACAAGGGGCCAGTTTGACAGCTGTCTTGTTATGTTTCTCTGACACACTCACTGTCAAAAGCTAGGAACAAACAGATGGAGACTGAGCAAACGGGAGGAAATGAAGGAGAGAGGGGTGTGAGGAAGAGGAGGAAGATGGGTTTGTTTGATCAGCATTTAGTCTTAATCGCGAATGCCCGTCATAGCTTTTTCATCATCCGTCTTCCTCCTTTTTATATCCACTTAGATAAATGGACTGAGACTGGAACAAATTGCATTGTGTTAGGTTAGCTGACCAATTGGATTTAATGTATCCCTTTGGTATTTCTATTGGGAACAGGGCACCGGAAAGGGTCAAAATCTCTCTCACCGCCCTCTGTGCTTTAAATGACAGTTAACTTTCCCCCACTGCTTCTCAAATGGATGTTTAATGATATGTTGAGGCCCTGGAGCTGAGCTATAGAGCCAATCAGCCCTGGATATGTTCACACCAAACAGCTCCCTCCTTACTTACCCTACCTAGTCCTTTCAATACGGAATGCTTTCCCCACGGTTAAGAAAGCAAACCCCCCTTGGTGTTGTCGAAGTCCTCGTCTTCCAGAGGGGAGCGGGGGGGGACTGGTAGTCTTTTGAGTGATGGATGATTTTTTTGGGTCCGTGTTGAACCCTTTGGAGTGTGTAAAGCTGTCCCAGTGGGATACGTGTCGCTGGGGTGTGATGGATGGGCAGGTGTCCAGAGGCTCCAACTATCAAGAGATTAGCAGTGACCTTGTGAGTTGCCTGGACCACCTTCAGAGATGCTTTGTGATGCTCTACCACCACTGGACTGGAGGGCATTAGAATAAGAAGACACTGCTCTGAGACTTGTCTCAGGGGGAATGGACACGCGGCGGCGTGCTTTATTTTGGTGGTCCGACATACCTTCAGGTCACAGGAAGTGTGGCGCTTATAGAGGTCAGGTGGTATGCTTTTGTCTTGGTAGGGTGGATTAGGCTGAGGCAGATCTCAGGCCTGCTACGAGTTATGTTTTTTGTTGTCAGTGATTTCTAGAAATGGCAAGTTTAGAATATACAGGTGCCACACAATTGGAGTCATGTTTCCCTTTCCTTTTTTGAAGGATTGTTCATTTGATTGAACAGACAGACTTACATACAACTAGACTTAAAGTGTCTTCTCCCAGGACTCTGCATGATTATCTTTGTTCATTTTGGCCATCGCCATCGTTCTTTGCCATCACCATCCACACAGGTTTTAACATGCATCATAACTGGAAATTAGTCTTGCATTGATATGAACATGTATGCATAAATCATTAGCATAAGTTCTCTCATCGCATGAAGGTTTTGTATTTTAATATTTGCATACAAGTAAGACAAAGAATTTGCTTATCTGAGAGCCATTCACACTCCATCAAACCAATGTTATTCCTTTGAATTCATCTCTGGGGCCTGTTTACATTTACATTTACATTTAAGTCATTTAGCAGACGCTCTTATCCAGAGCGACTTACAAATTGGTGCGTTCACCTTAAGACATCCAGTGGAACAGCCACTTTACAATAGTGCATCTAAATCTTTTAAGGGGGGAGGGGGTGAGAAGGATTACTTTATCCTATCCTAGGTATTCCTGAAAGAGGTGGGGTTTCAGGTGTCTCCGGAAGGTGGTGATTGACTCCGCTGTCCTGGCGTCGTGAGGGAGTTTGTTCCACCATTGGGGGGCCAGAGCAGCGAACAGTTTTGACTGGGCTGCGCGGGAACTGTACTTCCTCAGTGGTAGGGAGGCGAGCAGGCCAGAGGTGGATGAACGCAGTGCCCTTGTTTGGGTGTAGGGCCTGATCAGAGCCTGGAGGTACTGAGGTGCCGTTCCCCTCACAGCTCCGTAGGCAAGCACCATGGTCTTGTAGCGGATGCGAGCTTCAACTGGAAGCCAGTGGAGAGAGCGGAGGAGCGGGGTGACGTGAGAGAACTTGGGAAGGTTGAACACCAGACGGGCTGCGGCGTTCTGGATGAGTTGTAGGGGTTTAATGGCACAGGCAGGGAGCCCAGCCAACAGCGAGTTGCAGTAATCCAGACGGGAGATGACAAGTGCCTGGATTAGGACCTGCGCTGCTTCCTGTGTGAGGCAGGGTCGTACTCTGCGGATGTTGTAGAGCATGAACCTACAAGAACGGGCCACCGCCTTGATGTTAGTTGAGAACGACAGGGTGTTGTCCAGGATCACGCCAAGGTTCTTAGCGCTCTGGGAGGAGGACACAATGGAGTTGTCAACCGTGATGGCGAGATCATGGAACGGGCAGTCCTTCCCGGGAGGAAGAGCAGCTCCGTCTTGCCGAGGTTCAGCTTGAGGTGGTGATCCGTCATCCACACTGATATGTCTGCCAGACATGCAGAGATGCGATTCGCCACCTGGTCATCAGAAGGGGGAAAGGAGAAGATTAATTGTGTGTCGTCTGCATAGCAATGATAGGAGAGACCATGTGAGGTTATGACAGAGCCAAGTGACTTGGTGTATAGCGAGAATAGGAGAGGGCCTAGAACAGAGCCCTGGGGACGCCAGTGGTGAGAGCGCGTGGTGAGGAGACGGATTCTCGCCACGCCACCTGGTAGGAGCGACCTGTCAGGTAGGACGCAATCCAAGCGTGGGCCGCGCCGGAGATGCCCAACTCGGAGAGGGTGGAGAGGAGGATCTGATGGTTCACAGTATCGAAGGCAGCCGATAGGTCTAGAAGGATGAGAGCAGAGGAGAGAGAGTTAGCTTTAGCAGTGCGGAGGGCCTCCGTGATACAGAGAAGAGCAGTCTCAGTTGAATGACTAGTCTTGAAACCTGACTGATTTGGATCAAGAAGGTCATTCTGAGAGAGATAGCGGGAGAGCTGGCCAAGGACGGCACGTTCAAGAGTTTTGGCGAGAAAAGAAAGAAGGGATACTGGTCTGTAGTTGTTGACATCGGAGGGATCGAGTGTAGGTTTTTTCAGAAGGGGTGCAACTCTCGCTCTCTTGAAGACAGAAGGGACGTAGCCAGCGGTCAGGGATGAGTTGATGAGCGAGGTGAGGTAAGGGAGAAGGTCTCCGGAAATGGTCTGGAGAAGAGAGGAGGGAATAGGGTCAAGCGGGCAGGTTGTTGGGCGGCCGGCCGTCACAAGACGCGAGATTTCATCTGGAGAGAGAGGGGAGAAAGAGGTCAGAGCACAGGGTAGGGCAGTGTGAGCAGAACCAGCGGTGTCGTTTGACTTAGCAAACGAGGATCGGATGTCGTCGACCTTCTTTTCAAAATGGTTGACGAAGTCATCTGCAGAGAGGGAGGAGGGGGGAGGATTCAGGAGGGAGGAGAAGGTGGCAAAGAGCTTCCTAGGGTTAGAGGCAGATGCTTGGACTTTAGAGTGGTAGAAAGTGGCTTTAGTAGCAGAGACAGAAGAGGAAAATGTAGAGAGGAGGGAGTGAAAGGATGCCAGGTCCGCAGGGAGGCGAGTTTTCCTCCATTTCCGCTCGGCTGCCCGGAGCCCTGTTCTGTGAGCTCGCAATGAGTCGTCGAGCCACGGAGCAGGAGGGGAGGACCGAGCCGGCCTGGAGGATAGGGGACATAGAGAATCAAGGGATGCAGAAAGGGAGGAGAGGAGGGTTGAGGAGGCAGAATCAGGAGATAGGTTGGAGAAGGTTTGAGCAGAGGGAAGAGATGATAGGATGGAAGAGGAGAGAGTAGCGGGGAGAGAGAGCGAAGATTGGGACGGCGCGATACCATCCGAGTAGGGGCAGTGTGGGAAGTGTTGGATGAGAGCAAGAGGGAAAAGGATACAAGGTAGTGGTCGGAGACTTGGAGGGGAGTTGCAGTGAGGTTAATGGAAGAACAGCATCTAGTAAAGATGAGGTCGAGCGTATTGCCTGCCTTGTGAGTAGAGGGGGAAGGTGAGAGGGTGAGGTCAAAAGAGGAGAGGAGTGGAAAGAAGGAGGCAGAGAGGAATGAGTCAAAGGTAGACGTGGGGAGGTTAAAGTCGCCCAGAACTGTGAGAGGTGAGCCGTCCTCAGGAAAGGAGCTTATCAAGGCATCAAGCTCATTGATGAACTCTCCGAGGGAACCTGGAGGGCGATAAATGATAAGGATGTTAAGCTTGAAAGGGCTGGTAACTGTGACAGCATGGAATTCAAAGGAGGCGATAGACAGATGGGTAAGGGGAGAAAGAGAGAATGACCACTTGGGAGAGATGAGGATCCCGGTGCCACCACCCCGCTGACCAGAAGCTCTCGGGGTGTGCGAGAACACGTGGGCGGACGAAGAGAGAGCAGTAGGAGTAGCAGTGTTATCTGTGGTGATCCATGTTTCCGTCAGTGCCAAGAAGTCGAGGGACTGGAGGGAGGCATAGGCTGAGATGAACTCTGCCTTGTTGGCCGCAGATCGGCAGTTCCAGAGGCTACCGGAGACCTGGAACTCCACGTGGGTCGTGCGCGCTGGGACCACCAGATTAGAGTGGCCGCGGCCACGCGGTGTGGAGCGTTTGTATGGTCTGTGCAGAGAGGAGAGAACAGGGATAGACAGACACATAGTTGACAGGCTACAGAAGAGGCTACGCTAATGCAAAGGAGATTGGAATGACAAGTGGACTACACGTCTCGAATGTTCAGAAAGTTAAGCTTACGTAGCAGGAATCTTATTGACTAAAATAATTCAAATGATACAGTACTGCTGAAGTAGGCTAGCTGGCAGTGGCTGCGTTGTTGTTGTTCTATCTCTCTATAGTGCTGTTTCTTGTATTATGGTCTCTTGTTTCTTTAGAGGTTTCACTTTGTTGTCCTTTTTCTTTTCCTTTTTCTTCTGTCCTTATTTTGTCTTCCTTTCTTCTGTTAACTAGATATTTTTTGTTGTTATTCTTTGTAAGCTAGCTAGCTTCTTCCAGGAGAGTCCCTAGCAACTGCTTAGCAACAAGTAAACAATTCAGCTAGCAATTCAGCTAGCTAAGATAACTGTACAATTTTATGAAAAATAGTTACTTCTTCAAAAGCCTGTCTTTTTGGTTTGTTCCTTGTTTTGTCTTCTATTGAGTCTTGCAGTTTTCTCTTGATTTTTTCGATGTACTTCACTCTAAAAAACCATTTAAATCTCAATATATACAGGAGCTCATTTTTCAGCAGCTGCTCAATTTGGAACTCCGGAACACACTATTCTCACACTGTTCTCGTGATAGACACATTGAATTTCTATGTAAAATTGTTTCAGAGGATTTGAGCAAATAGCTGTCGGACTATAATTTTTTAACAGACGCCATGGGCTTTCTGGTCACTGATGACACACCACCATAATCCAAATTCAGATATAATTATGTTTGGGGTCTGTTTATCATTTTTGTTGTTATTTTAATTGTTGCGCTTCATTCACACATTGCATAATAAACTCAGCAGGAAAATAAACATCCTCTCACTATCAACTGCGTTTATTTTCAGCAAACCTAACATGTGTAAATATTTGTATGAACATAACAAGATTCAACAACTGAGACATAAACTGAACAAGTTCCACAGACATGTGACTAATAGAAATGGAATATTGTGTCCCTGAACAAAGGGGAGGTCAAAAAAACAACAGTATCTGGTGTGGTCACCAGCTGCATTAAGTACTGGTGTGTATCTCCTCCTCATGGACTGCACCAGATTTGCCAGTTCTTGCTGTGAGATGTTACCCCACTCTTCCACCAAGGCACCTGAAAGTTCCCAGATATTTCTGGGGGGAATGGCCCTGGATCTCACCCTCCGATCCATCAGGTCCCAGACGTGCTCAATGGGATTGAGATCCGGGCTATTGTTTTGGCCACGGCAGAACACTGACATTCCTGTCTTGCAGGAAATCACGCACAGAACCAGCAGTATGGATGGTGGCATTGTCATGCTGGAGGGTCATGTCAGGATGAGCCTGCAGGAAGGGTACCACATGAGGGAGGAGGATGTCTTCCCTGTAACGCACAGCGTTGACAACAAGCTCAGTCCGATGATGCTGTAACACACCGCTCCAGACTATGACGGACCATCCACCTCCAAATCGATCCCGCTCCACAGTACAGGCCTCGGTGTAATGCTCATTCCTTTGACGATAAACCTGAATCCAACCATCACCCCTGGTGAGACAAGACCGCGACTCGTCAGTGAAGAGCACTTTTTGCCAGTCCTGTCTGGTCCAGCGACGGTGGGTTTGCGGCCATAGGCGACGTTGTTGCCGGTGATGTCCGGTAAGAAACTGCCTTACAACAGGCCTTCAAGCCCTCAGTCCAGCCTTTCTCAGCTTATTGCGGACAGTCTGATTGTCCGTTCCTGGTGTAACTCGGGGAGTTGTTGTTGCCATCCTGTACCTGTCCCGCAGGTGTGATGTTCGGATGTACCGGTCCTTTGCAGGTGTTGTTACACGTGGTCTGCCACTGTGAGGACGATCAGCTGTCCGTCCTGTCTCCCTGTAGTGCTGTCTTAGGTGTCTCACAGTACGCACATTGCAATTTATTGCCCTGGCCACAGCTGCAGTCCTCATGCCTCCTTGCAGCATGCCTAAGGCACGTTCACACAGATGAGCAGGGACCCTGGGCATCTTTATTTTGATGTTTTTCAGAGTCAGTAGAAAGGCCTCTTTAGTGTCCTACGTTTTCATAACTGTGACCTTAATTGCCTACCGTCTGTAAGCTGTTGGTGTCTTAACGACCGTTCCACAGGTGCATGTTCGTTAGTTGTTTATGGTTCATTGAAGAAGCATGGGAATCAGTGTTTAAACCCTTTATAATGAAGTTATTTTGATTTTTACGAATTATCTTTGAAAGACAGGGTCCTGAAGAAGAGACATTTTTTTTTCTGAGTTTAGAGCAGATAAAACTATTTTTCTATACCTTGTAGGTTGAGCAGAAGCTTATTTACTGTGTGTGTATTGTCCAAGTCCCGAACATAAATGTCAAGATATTGCTGGCATTTGACGTGAGGAATTCTTTTCCATCAGAAGACTGTTATTGCCAATTTCAAATATATTTTTTTGGGGGTGGAAAACAATGCTTCCATAGACACAGCATCACTATCACCTGTGGTCTTCAGAACCCCCCCCCTTTCCTCTCCCCCACCATGTCTAATGTCCATTTTGCTGTCTGTTTGTGCCACACATGGGGTTCGAGATGGAACCATTATGTTTCCAATGTGAGGAAGCCATTGTCAAAGTCCTTGAACATTTGATTGGCAGCCCCTGTCTGTCACCCAAATCTGAGATACTATGAGCACCAGGAAATGATGGGAAGGCAACAAATGGTAGCGATTATCCAGCTGGCGAGTTCACACTTTCAGTCTTTCATACGGCTCTGTCCATTTTTCTGTCTTTTACACGGCTCTATCTATCTTGGTCCATGATAGTGGTTGTTAGCCTGCACTGCACTGAACTAGAATGGCCTGATAGACAGGTCTCTCACTGGATATTTATTGAGTGAATGTTGTTCACTGCCCAGGTTTTCTGTGTTTGTCTTAATCCAAGGACACTGTTTTTGAGAGAGATCTCTGCAACCATTACCGCCAACAATCAGATGATATCATCTATCTTATTTTGCACTGATTATTTCCTGTGGGTTGTTGTGGCCTCATAACAAAGAATTCACTCTTAATTCTATGTACTTGTCTCTGCGTCTGCATCTGCATGATGTTTGGAAAGAATAACATCCCGACCCAAATGGCATACTGAACCAACCGAACAAACCAAAGCAATTCTCCCATTCAGAGTCAGAGCCAGACTCCTTCATTCCCCCCCTTTTCCCTTCCTTGAGTTGTGATGATTTGTTCCATTTCAAAAGTGTCCTGAAGACCGAGAGGCTGCAGGCAGAGAGAGAGATGAGAGGGGAAAATGAAAGAGAGAGGTGGTAGAGAGAGAGAGAGAGAGAGAAAGGGAGGGAGAGAAAGAAAGAAAGAGCTAGCGAGAGCAGGGCTCTGTTGTTGATCAGCCAAGCAAATCAGATCTTGATGATATTTGGAGAGCAGAGTTGTGATTGCTGATTGCTCTGGCAGTTTTAATTAGAGAGTCGTAAGCAGCCTGTCTTCTCTCTGCTGAACACAGTTAACTATCAAACATACTTAAATGGAACAAATAATTACTTTGTTGATGGTTAGAGTAACAGAAAAAAGTGGAAATGTTTTTTGGCTGTAGGCCCTAATTAAATATTTAATTTTATGTGATTGCAAACAGGATTTTGTTTAAGGTTTTGAGTAGATGATGTACTTGATGTACAGTATATGCTATTTACCTCATGGTAAATAGCATATGATGTGCTGTATCTAACCCTACCCATCTTAATGAGGGAAATAATGTCATATCAAGCAGGGGAAAAAACGATGTGAAGAAACATGAAAAGATTCCTTTGAAGTTTAGCGTACCATACAACATGCCTATAGGAAACCCGAGCTGAATCTTAAACCCAAACCCTTTCCAACCAATCCCTGCTTGCTATAGATTGAACGAGGCTTATTTTCAGCATGCAGGTTTGTGTCATGCGCTCCTGGACCTTTTGTCAAGACATTTTAATTACAGCCGAGCCTGGGTGTAATTGATCTGGGCTTAAAGGGATTTCTCTTTTCACCGAGAAAGGCCTAGTTGTTAATACAGGCCAGTGAATGCTTCCACCTCCACTTACAGCCTATACTTCAACTGTTATGGTGCAAACAAAGAGATGCACCGCAATAGGCTGATCTTTCATTCACTTCCAGTGCCGTTATTTAGTTTAATTTAGTTACTCCTCCAGTGGGTAGCTAGCTTAGCAGTTAAACCAGACTGAAGGCTGCGCAGTGTATAGCAGGCTAGCACATCAGAGTACATTCCCTTTACAGTTGTTTAGTAAGGCAGATTCTGTACTTGATGTGTAATGAGTAAATTGGCCTCGGAGGAGTAGGTAACCCATCAGAGTACCGCTGGAAGTGAGACTTGGTCTTCGCCCAGTTCATCTTTAACTGCAGCAGTGTCACATCTGTTCAGAATGAACGTCCTCCTCCTTTGCCACCTGCAGTGTCCTCCTCTTGCGTTCCTTCTCTTACGGCGCACTTCTTCGCGCTTTCCGTGTTGTCACCCGCCATTTTAAATGTTTTATCAGCCTGTTAGATAATGCTTCCCGATGACGGTGAATTATTGATGGCCTTGTTCCTATGAGTGAGACAGGGCAGGCTTTTAACTCTCTGAGCTGCCTGCCTGCCGCTGCCGACCTGCTGGGTGTCTTCAGAGGTAACTAAGGGACACTATACAAACACCCAAAGGAATGATGTAGGCCTAATGGAGGAGGAGGAGAAAAAATAAAAACCTGAGGGGGGGGGGGCTGAAAATAAAATAAAAAGAGGGCAGGGCGTCTTCTGTTCCAGACCCAGTCTTCTATTACAGTATTGGGCTTAGCTACAGGATAAGACACATTTTGCAGCGAAGGAAAATCTCTGAATCCCCCGCAGGTCTCTTGCTTTGTTTGAAGCATTGAGAAGGACTATAGCTGTTTCTTATTTCTCGATTTTGTCTGTTGTCTGAATGGAAGACAAGTTACATTTTTGAAATTCAGAAAATTGACGTGTGTGTGTGTGTAAAAACTCAACTTACCATAAAAATGTCCATAAGAAAATGGGCTGGTTTAAGTATGACCCAGCGGTCTCTTGTAGGAATCTCTTTGAAAGCGAGAATTAAATGATTAGACAACAGAGTAAACAGGTCAAACCAGTTTCTTATTTCCTCTGGGAAATGCATATGTTTTATACAGGAGGGTTCAGGATGGGAAATGAAATACAGTAGCTCTAACCTTTCCCTCACTTAGCTAACTAGCTAGCACCAGTGATACAAGTTTACATTCAATAGATATACAGTACCAGTCAAAAGTTTGGACACACCTACTTGTTCCAGGGTTTTTCTTTATTTTTTTCTATTTTATACATTGTAGAATAATAATGAATATATCAAAACTATGAAATAACACATATGGAATCATGTATTAACCAAAAAAGTGTTTATTTTTATATATTTTTTAATATTTGAGATTCTTTTCCTTGATGACAGCTATGATTTGTTTTTGGTTGCTACATGATTCCATAAGTGTTATTTCATATTTTTGATGTCTTCACTATTATTCTACAATGTAGAGAATAGTAAAAATAAAGAAAACCCCTTGAATGAGTAGGTGTATCCTAACTTTTGACTGGTACTTGGGCTTACATACTCCTTTTGTCACACACTACCTTCTACCTCACTAAGAGTGTAGATCGGGGATAATCAACTAGATTCAGCCACATGCCAAACATTTTTTTCTTCTTGAGTGGAACATAATTACAAATCATTTGTAGACTGTAAATTGACCGCAAGAAGCCGAAACAGATATGTTTGACTATAACATAATAATTTCAAACCTTGCTTACATTTGTATAGGATCAAATGTCTCTTTAGTATGAGTGGGAACAGATTTTTTTAATTTTTAAATTAAGATCACTTTGATCGTATTTCCCTGTGTTTTTAATCTTTCATGTCCAACAAAAATAAACAAAACACATTTTTGGGGGGGGGCTCAGAAAACTATGGGGGTCACCAGTTGGGGAACCCTGGTGTAGATAGATAGGTAGAGGCACAGGTGTGCTGCTACAGAGCATGTCTACAGCAGCGTGTGATACAGGACCTTCAGGAAGTATTCACACCCCTTGATTTATTTCACATGTTGTTGTGTTACAGCCTAAATTGAACATATATTCTTTATTCTAACATGTATTCTCATCTACACACAATACCTCATTATGACAAAGTGAAAGCATGTGTTTTGGAATATGTTTTTATTCTGTACAGGCTTCTTTCTCTTCCCTCTGTCATTTAGGTGAGTATTGTGGAGTAACTACAATGTTGTTGATCCATCCTCAGTTGTCTCCTATCACAGCCATTAAACTCTGTAACTGTTTTAAAGTCACCATTGGCCTCATGCTGAAATCCCAGAGTGGTTTCATTCCTCTCTGGCAACTGAGTTAGGAAGGACACCTGCATATTTGTATTGACTGGGTGTATTGATACACCATCCAAAGTGGAATTAATAACTTCACCATGCTCAAAAGGGATATTCAATAAATGCCGGTTCTTTTCGAGTCGTTTGAAACTCTCCCTGGTCTTTGTGGTTGACACTGTGGTTGAAATTCACTGCTTGACTGAGGGACATTACAGATAATTGTATGTGTTTGGTACAGAGATGAGGTAGTTTTTCAAAAATATTTGAAACATTATTATTGCACACAGCGTGAGTCCACGCAACTTATTATGTTACTTGTTACGGAAATGTTTACTCCTCGCCATAACAAAGGGGTTGAATACTTAATTGACTCAAGATGTTTCGTTTTTTGAATTCATTTGTAAAAGATTGAAAAACATAATTCCACTTTGACATTATGGGGTGTGTAAGGCCAGTGAGACAAATGTAATCCATATTGAATTCAGGCTGTAACGCAACAAAAGGTGGAAGAAGTCAAGAGGTGTGAATACGTTCTGACGGCAGTGTGTATTTAACCTTGGTAGGTGTGAAGTTCCTACCACATTACCTGCAGGGGAATCGATCTGTTCGTGTCCTGCAGCCAATGTTCTCACCACGTTTTCACATTTAACAAACGATTGTTTGTGTGTGTATGTGTGCGTGTGCGTTAATGCCCGCGATCCGTGCGTATGTGGAGGAGTGCGTGAGCGAGAGAAGGAGAACAAGGTGCGGAGGAGGAGTGGAGGAGAGGAGGAGGGGGTATTTTAGTGTGAGTATATGAAGAACTGACTGATTGAAAAGAAGAGCTCTGTGTGACATTTCAGGGGTTGAGATGCTGCTCCTCTGACCGTCACTGTTTAACTCACTATGGGAAGGTCAGCCTGTTAATTTCACTACCAAGCTGGAGAGGGAAGGGGGGGGGGGGGGGGGGGGGGTCTAGTATTGGATAATGAAACTGAAATTTAAAGGCTTTTTCAACTTTTTGATTCTGATTATTTTGATTCTGATTCTTCATGGAACAGAAAGAGGGGTGTAGTATTGCTTATGGAAACCATAGAATTAGAATACTGGAATGGACTTGAACTTTCTTATGATGGTTCAAAGGTCAACCACAGTTTGCCAGTGCTCTGATAAGATATTGTGTAAAACAATGAATGTGAAGAATTTATCTGCACTGTATGTGTGTTAGCTAGCTCGCCAAACAGTTTTAGATGAATGATTTTCCAAATTAACTCCCAATATGCCAACATTCCATTCAAACAATGCAGTCAATTCACAGCCATACACTGGTTTCAATCAGTTGATGAGGGGACATAGACACGTTGTGAATGCAACAAGTACTGAAATTGTATCATATAATAGCACTCAAAGCTTTCCAAGAAAACAAAATCTGAGACATGTGTGGTCTGTTTAAATATATTTTAGAGGCTATTTATACAGAAAATTGGTATATAACCCGTATAAACTGTATTTTTAATTATATTATAATTTCATTACACAATTTCCGATACATCACATGCCTTACTTTTATTTTGCTGCATACGTAAAATCAGGAAATGCATCACCTATGCCTCTACTGCCATTCATTCCAATTAGACTATTTTAGAATTTCTCCCTGGCCAAGATGGCTGCCATTTTCGCCCCATTATGGAACTTTGAGGGTTAATGACATATGCCCCTCTAGTAATTTAATAGAATCTCTATGAATGAAACTGACATTTAAAGGCTTTTTCCCCTTCTGATTATTCTTTTTCTTCTTCAAATTCGTAGATTACATTGGGCTCATTAAGCCCCTGTAACCTTTTATAAATGGGTCTGGATGAGAAGCTAAAGGCTAAAGATGAGGAGGAATAATTTTAACAGGACATTTTTAAATGTAACATAAGTCGATGTAATGTCAAGACAGGTTCCGAACCTAGTAATTAGGCAATGATAATTCTGCTGGTGAAATATTGTAGTGGTGATGGTGGAAATTATGATGATGAGGATAGTTTTGATGGACTTTTTACAGTTCCCACAATTGTTTCTGCTCATTCAGTACAATACAATTCATACTACTCTCTGCCTTTCGTACATCAATTTCCTACTCCTATTTCTGCCAATTAATTTTTATTTGTCCGCTTTCTGCTAACCACAATATTTGACTTAGCTGTTTTCTCTATTCTAGTCGTTTTCTAAAGGCTCACTCTCTCCTCCCTCTCAATTTTGCCATCCTTCCCTCAATTTCACCATCCTTCTCACCATCCTTCTCACCAATCTTTCTCTCTCTGTGCCCGTTGGCACTCTTTATCTATCATTTCAATCTGTTGGCAGAGAGCCTTGAAATTCACCAACCAACTGTCGTCGACCCTATGAATACCATGCAGCTACCTGTTCATGTTTTCCCTCGCTCCCCCCTTCCTGCCCCTGTCCCAAAAATATCTTATCAGCTCCACAGTGCTGAACCCTCCTCCCACCTGACTGTCATGCCTGACGAGCGCCTATCTCCATCACTGGCAGCCATGACAAGTGCTCTGTCTGCACCACTGACAGAGCTAAGGAAGTGACATAATTTCCCTTAGGAGAGGGGGGGGTGGGGTGTAGCCCTAACCCTGACAGACAGGGACAGTTAAGACAAAGTGTTCCTGGGTAGCGTTGGGGTGCATAGAGGACAAATAATTATCTGGGGGGCTTTATTTTATCAGTCAGTTCCTGTAGATCCCAACTAGAACACACCCTAACCTAGTGTTGTCACGATACCAGAATTTTGACTTCATACCGTTACCAGGGTTAGTATCATGATACTCGATACCAAAATGATACCACTGCATAAAAGAAGGCATATTAGCCAAAGTCACAAAATGGCAGTTGATCCAGATTGATGTTTTGAGTTCAATATCATTACATTTTTAAATGTTTGATTTTTGAATGTGCCCATTAATTAAGCAATTATAAAATCATGCAATCACTTTGACTTGTCTAGCAATCTAACTACATAACATAATGGTAATCATTTATTTGAATGGTAAATCTCTTGATAAATTGGGTACATCAAGATGTAGCCTATAGGCCTTTTTACAATGCAGGTGAATGCATATTCAGTAGGCGTGTAGGTGTGTGTGTGCATGTGTTGAGTTATTGAGATTGTTTTTGGCTGATTCCATGGGGCTACAGATGAAAAACAATCTGTTTTCCTTCCATTTGGGACCGATTCTGCGTTTGGTTAATGATGTTTGTCCCCCATGAGACACTGAAGCCTATTTCACTTCCTCAAAATCCCCAGAATTAATCTAAGATAACTCAAGAAATCTGTAGTTCATTTTGACGTTTTGGCCGAGGATGTTTTAGTTGCACAATTCTATATCTAACTAAGGTTTTTGGTGCAGTATTTCTCAAGTAAAAAAAATGTGCCACATGTTTTCTTATGTAAACAGTCAGAGCTGCAGGGCAGGCCTGTCTCACTGCTATTGGATAGAGAGCAACACCATAGCTCTTCACCCCATGTTCGTGGGCAAATGGACATCGTCTAATCAAAACCTAACCCAAATTTTCCATGGTGTGACCCACGGGTGTTCCAAACTCTGCTTTAGAAAAAAATGACTTTAAGACCCAAATGATCCTATTTACAATTTGTAGTATAACATTTTGACATTAGAATAACTGTTTCGGACTCATACCGATGCCCCATAGGCCGTTTTCAAAGGGATTTGTTGCTTTTTGAAGTCAGTCCCTCTTTAAGACTCAGCAGAATACCACTGCTGGCTTGCATCTGAAGCTAAGCAGGGTTGGTCCTAATCGGTCCCTGGATGAGACTAGATGCCAGTAGGAGGCACTCTTTCCTCTGTTCTAAAAACAAAAATATCCCAATGCCCCAGGGCAGCGATTGGGGACATTGCCCTGTATAGAGTGCCGTCTTTCGGATGGAATGTTAAACGGGTGTCCTGACTCTGGTTACTAAAGACCCCATGGCACTAGGGCCTCCTGAGTGGCGCAGCGGTCTAGGGCACTGCATCGCAGTGCTAGAGACGTCACTACAGAACCCGGGTTTGATCCCGGGCTGTATCACAACCGGCAGTGATCGAGAGGCCCATAGGGCGGAGCACAATTGGCCCGGTATTGTCTGGGTTAGGGGAGCGTTTGGCCAGGGGGTGGGCTTTACTTGGCTCATCACGCTCTAGCGACTCCTTGTGACAGGCCGGGCGCCTGCAGGCTGACCTCGGTCGTCAGGTGAACAGTGTTTCCTCTGACACATCACTTAAGCAGCGCGGTTTGCCGAGTCATGTTTCGCCACCCGAGCCCGTTGGGGAGTTACAGCGACCAGACAAGATCAAAATTGTGGAGAAAAAGGGGGCAGGGGTGTTAACTCTGGTGTCCTGGCTATATTCCCAATCTGGCCCTCATACCATCATGGCCACGTAATCATCCCCAGCTTCCAATTGGCTCATTCATCCCCCTCCGCTCCCCTGTAACTATTCCCTAGGTCGTTGATGTAAATGAGAATGTGTTCTCAGCCAACTTACCCGGTAAAATAAGTGTAAAACAAAAAGAAGAAAAAAAGACCCATGACTTCACTCACAGTCAGTTCAAGGTTCAACCAAAGATGATCTTGACTGGGAGAGATGTGAGGCGGGGGAGACTAAGTGAATTAATTACGTTTTTGGTGACAATCAGCTTTGAAATGGTTATTATCGTACAAAAAAGTCCTGGGTAGTGAATTGTTAACTTCAGCTGTAAACTAGCAAGCAAAGTTAGCCTACAAAGCTGGAATATTCCGGTGTCTTCTAGCAATGTAAAGTGTTCTAGCCTATAATGAACATTATTTTGCAAACAGTAATTAACCGTTTCAACATTTCTACATGCCGTGCTGCATTAGTCAAGTGTGTAAACTTCTGTGCAGTATAAGTGGTGATGTAGCCCAGACTCCCAGTGAGACTTGATCCTCTCTCAATCAATAGACGACGTGAGACACATTTGAAGTATCGAAAGTAACAACAATTCTAGTTCCACACCATTTGTCATGTTCTTGTTTATAAAAAAGTACCAAAGTTTCAGGTATACCTGCAACACTACCCAACCCAAAGCACCTCCTCTCCCAACATCTTCACGTTGTTATTTCTTTCTTGAGTGTAGGCTGTTGTTGTGGGGTGGACAGTTCCCCAAATTAGTTAGTCAGAGAGGGCTAAAGGACTGAAGCATTGTGCCTGTGAGGTCCAGACTGGAACACAGACAGAACACACATGCCCACATCTTTATTTCAACTGAAAGCTTCAAGCTTACACCAGTCCAGGACTACTTACGTGCTCTAGTTGTGTCCCAGTCTCACTTGATATGTATATATGCACTCTTTATTTCTCTCCCCTTCCCTGGCACTAACAATTGAAAATAAATTAACATTCCTGCGGCTTTATTTTGTCCTTCTCTAAGCCTGTTGAGAGTACTGGGGGGCGAACCCAGCAGGTCAAGCCATACTCACAAGCTGTCAATCATTCCCAGTGACCCTCCCGCCCATTTCTTTTTCCTCCCTTCCCATTCTTCTCTCCCTCTCCTCTTGCTCTCTCTCTCTCATCTATTCAGTTACTACCTTCTTAGAAAACCCTGGACCCCCACTCTCGCTCTCTCTAGATTCTCTCTCTCTCTTTTGCTATCTTTCTCTCTCTCTCTCTCGTTCTCTCTCTCTCTCTCTCTCTCTCTCTCTCTCGTTCTCTCTCTCTCTCTCGTTCTCTCTCTCTCTCTCTCGTTCTCTCTCTCTCTCTCTCTCTCTCTCGTTCTCTCTCTCTCTCTCTCTCTCTCTCTCGTTCTCTCTCTCTCTTTCTCTCTCTCTCTCTCTCTCTCTCTCTCTCTCTCTCTCTCTCTCTCTCTCTCTCTCTCTCTCTCTCTCTCTCTCTCTGGGCTACTCTTTTGCCGGTCGCCTCCAGCTTGAGGCAGCCACAAGCTTTGTCAAAGAAGTTTCACATTCATTCAGCCTGCTGCTGCCCCAAACAGCCTCGTATTTCATGCTAGGACATGTGGCCTGTCTCTTTCCCATCCATTTATTCTAATTACATTTTAATTGCTTGCCTTCCCCCTTTTGAAATGCTTGCTTGTTTTTTTTTCTCCCTATCATTCCTCTGATAACATGAAACATTTGTTTGCACCGTGGTGTTTTTTTTCTCGATCCTCCAGACTGATGATACATTTGTCTCCTCGCTCTTCTCGCTGTCTTATGGGTGGGAGAGAAAGAAAAACAGATGTTCTAGACGTTTGCACGTCATTTTTCATCCCCTGTGATGGATTCTGGGTGTCTGGGATGATATACTGTTAATAGAAAGAGCAAATACAGGAAGAGATTCATTCCTGTAGTTCCTTTATGGGGGAACATTGAGCAAAAAGTACAGATGATGAGTTAATAACGTCTAATGATTCTAGAAGATTTCAGGATTATTATTGAAGTCGGTTAAGGTTAATGTAGCTGGTGACAGTAAGTCATAACTGGGTCTGGTATACAATTGTTACTATAGCTGCTGCCATGGCGATGATGGTATTAAAACGAGATGTGATTATTCCTTCCTGGTTGACTAACAAGTAACCTCAATAATTCCCTCGCTGCTTGGAGGAGCTGTGCTGTAGATCATTTGTCCACATAAACACACCATCTCCCAGGGGTTAACTACGCCTCACTTACCTCTTTAAGTCATTTTCTGCTTGAGGAAGCTACCCGGCACCTACCACAATCTTCCCTTCCTTCCCCGACGTAAAACTATGATACGTCTGTCAGCACTCGCAAAGAAATGTCTTCATGTTAATCTGCTAATCCTTTTTTTATCTCAAGTCTGACCAAATCCAGTCCAGAAACCCCGCCAAACAAAACGGCTGGTTGGGGAGGAGGGAGGGGGGGGGGGGGGGGTGAGCTTAAGGGAGAAAGGGAACATGTTACTCAGCGGGGCGACGGTGCGGGTGGGTCTGAGTAGTACTGAGTACTGTGCAGGAGGAGAAAGGGGCCCCGGGGCAGGCTGTGCGGGAGGCAGGGAGGGAACCCCAGGCCCTGCAGGCCCCTCGCCCCCTGGTGTCTAGTTGGGATCAGCGGTTGAGCCAGCCCAGCAGGGCAGAGGGGTTAGTGGGTAGGGGGTATTGGGGAGGGGTGTATCCTCTACCCCATAAACCCCCTGTCTCTCCAGTCTCCACCGGTCAACCACCATGCGTCTTCCATTAAAGCCCCCCTTCCTTAAACCCCCTGCCTCCAGGACTCATATTTGTGGATGATAAATGTGTAAAGCGCTAGGGGAGGGCGGCACAGTCACGGGGAGGGCGGGGGGGACTGAATGTTAACCATTTTTCTGGTCTCCTGCCTTAAATGCATCTGCAGGGTGACAGGACAGGCCTCACACGTCACTCAGACACCAGAGTACCAGCGATTATTAGCGAGGCTCACGTTGTCTTGGGCCGCTCTGAGAGGGAGTAGCGTTTTCACTGCCACTCCACTGTGTTATCTGATCTGGTGGCCTACTGCGGCTGGATAAGTCATTTCCGGACAAATAATCACATCTCACTCTCTCTGTCTCTGTGTCTGAAAGCACCACCTATCTTCTAACTGATATATCATCATAGCCTCGCGTGCGTTAGCTTGGCGCCGCACAGTACAACAGTTTGTGGCAGATTTGACCTCGAAGCAAGATGAATTACCCTTGGGTCTGTAGACTATGTGCACTATGTTTAGTTAGCCTGTTAAAAACAGGACTCTCCAGCCACCCATAGAGCCATTTTAAAGACTGAATCCATAATGGAGATTTAAATGATGACTCTGTATGCTAATGCATATAGAAGTTCCCACAACACAATGCTTTTTGTGTGTGTGCTGCCATAAATATATCTTAGCAGTGCATTAGTGGAGCCCAGAGAGTGATCAGAACCGAGTGCTGCCCTGCTCAAATTTAGGTTCATTATAAAATAATCAGGGTAGTTGAGTGTCTCTGGAGAGGAGAACACAGAAACGTAAATGATCCTCTCGTGGCGTCCTCCACACTTCAAAGTGTAAAATGCTGCGTACTGTGTTCCTGATGACATGTCTTCATGGACAAGGTCACATTGTGGAAGTTAAATATAGGTAGTACATCATGAACTAGGTTAAGTCATGTGTACCGGATAGTAGTCTCTTTGGTGTGTTTGTTTTGTTTTTGTGCAGGTCAAGGTGTGTGTATGTGTATTTGCTTGCATGCGTGTGTGTGTGTGTGTGTGTGTGTGTTCTTGTTTGCTAACATGTACACTACCGTTCAAAAGTTTGGGGTCACTTAGAAATGTCCTTTTTTTTTTTTTTTTTGTCTATTTAAAATAACATCAACTTGATCAGAAATACATTGTTAATGTTGTAAATGACTATTGTAGCTGGAAACAGCTGCTTTTTAATGGAATATCTACATAGGGGTACAGAGGCCCATTATCAGCAACCATCAACGTGTTCCAATGGCACGTTGTGTTAGCTAATCCAAGTTTATCATTTTAAAATGCTAATTCAATTAGAGGCTCAAATTGGCAGGAAACAAAGAACTTTATTCTGAAACTATTCAGTCTATTCTTGTTCTGAGAAATGAAGGCTTTTCCATGTAATCAAACCCATAAATGCTGGTGCTCCAGATACTCAACTAGTCTAAAGAAGGCCAGTTTAATTTCTTCTTTAATCAGAACAACAGTTTTCAGCTGTGCTAACATAATTGCAAAATGGTTTTCTAATGATCAATTAGCCATTAAAATGATCAACTTGGATTAGCTAACACAACGTGCCATTGGAACACAGGAGTGATGGTTGCTGATAATGGGCCTCTGTACGCCTACATAGATATTCCATAAAAAAATCTGCCGTTTCCAGCTACAATAGTCATTTACAACATTAACAATGTCTACACTGTATTTCTGATCAATTTGATGTTATTTTAATGGACAAAAAATGTGCTTTTCCTTCAAAAACAAGAACATTTCTAAATGACCACAAACTTTTGAACGGTAGTGTATATGTGACATGACCTCCGTCCGGCGTATTTGACTTGTATTCTAACAAGTCTCTCTAGTGTGTGGAGTGCGTCTTCTGGGAGTTGAGCCTAACCTTAGCCGAGGCAGACAAAGCTGGCTGAGCTGTTTGTGGTTCCCTTCAAGATAAGGAAGAAGCAGACAAAAGTACCTCACAAAGAAGCTGTGTCTCTAATGGTGTCCTGTCTGAGTCTGTGTGAGTGCGTTGCCTGAGCAACAGGGTCCTCTCTTGTGGGTATAAGGCAGTAGAGCTCTGGGGAGGAGATTGAGGGAGGCAGGGAGTGGAGGGATAAACGGGGTGAAGGTAGTCAGTGTAAACACTAATTCGCTACATGGAAAAGATGAGCCTATAGCCCAGGGATGAGTGCTCTGTCATCCTCTCTTCTACCCAAGAGTATTTCCTGTCAGAAGCGAATAATAAACACTAACGGTAGTCTTGATAGACTGAATAGCTCCAGTATTTCGTCAAACCTCTCCATTTGCCTGTCTGCATGGACTGAATATCTCACTATCTGACTGGTTTGACTGATGAATGTTTGTGGTCATTTTGGCAGATGCATATATCCGAAGTGACTTACTGTTATCACACATTTTCAGTATACATTTGTCTCGCCATGAATATTCACCATTTGTACTGTGTGTTGAATATTTATGGTAATGCATCGCTCAAACCCATCTTGAAAGATGGCAGCAGTGATGACATAGGCTTTGTGATGATGATGTTGTCTCGATTTGCAGCAGTACCCCCCTCCTTTTCACCCCAATCTTCCTCTCTGTATTTTCAGATGAGAAGATGACTGGTGAGGCTTCTCCTAAAACCACAGATCGCTGACTACTCCAAGACTCCTCTGTTTTTTCGATTCTATATCCTACAACCACAGTTGTTAACTAGAGGGCATCTGGAGACCTCTCCACACTCTGCAACAATGGCTCCTGCAGCGTGGAGGTGTTTAGTTCTCCATTGTCTGCTGCTCACCCTAATTCATTTCCATTGTTCAGAAGGTAAGTCCTTACTTGTCTGGATTTGAGTCCGATACATTGTGTGTGTGTGTGTGTGTGTGTGTGTGTGTGTGTGTGTGTGTGTGTGTGGGTGTGTGTGGGTGTTCACTGAATGTGATTGTGTTCCATGAAAGTATGTTTGCAGTCTTCTAATGGGAGTGAAGAGTTGTGTTATATGGTGAATTCACTTCCAAGATATTTTACCATTGAAGGTTCACAATAGCACAGGGACTGAGTTGTTGATCTGAGTGCAGTGCACCGAGGCTTTTGTAATTCAGAAAACCCCATTCGTATTTATATGCAACTTGATAGGATGATTCTGTTCAGTCCTTGCACCTGGAGGCTTCAATCAAAGGAGATGGCGTTTTGCCTAACAGAAGAGTTTTTGGAAAGAACTACTAGTGTTTTTTTGTGTTTGTTTTTCATGCTACCCAAAGGCATCTTGTGATTATTTTTTATTTTATTTTTTCCATGCCTTACTTTAGATTAGTACGTTTGGCTGTCATTACAAGTTTGTCAAACTATTCTCTCTGATATGTTCCCATCGGAGGCATTAATATCGGTTGGTTGGTATTTCTGCTTAATGACAATCATTACATGTCTGTTCGGTTTTACTCTCATTGTACTCAAATCACATGCTAGCGTGCCAAACATTGATTACAGCCAAACGTCAAAGCGTATCAACTCCTGAGATTTCTTTTGAATTAAATATCTCTTTGTCATGTTTCTATTTCACACTTTCATAGATTTCAATAGTTTTTTTTGTTGTTTTATATATAAATCTAACTGTGAAAGATGATTTGTTAACTAAAAAGAGATTGGGAATGGAACAGTCGAAACAGGCACAAACATTCAGAAGGAGACTCACTTTGTAGATGTATAGCATTTGAATACGATACTAAATAACTCAAATCTTTTTCCCAAGAAAACAAACGACCTCAGAAAAGTTTGAAGAATGGGGCTTCTGATTTGAGCTGCGAGATGGTCTGGGCTGAACGGTCCCGGTGATTTTCTTCTCAGGGCGAGTTCCTGCTTTGGTATGCAGAAAGTCAAGGTTTTGGGTTTCACTTGACGAAGGCGAGGGCTCTCAGGCCTATGAATGCAAATTTGCCCATTTTTATCAAAGCAGGAATGTGTGTGGGTTTTCACATTGAAAACTATGTCGGATCCATCCGTACGCCACTCACCTTCACCCTGTGTGTGTGTGTGTGTGTGTGTGTGTGCCATTTTTTGAAGCATAAACCACATTTCCATGGATGTCCGACCTACAAAAGGCCCCTCTTAAAAACGACTTCCTCTTTTCGGTGAGGAGAAGATAGTACTATGACGTGACTATGTACACCCAAAACAAAAACAGTCCTTTTTTTTTGAAAAATCTTTAAAGACAGATGTATTTTTTTATATTTTTAATCTTGTTTTTTGGGTTATTGAATGCTTATTCTAGGTTTTTGTAACTAGAAGAATGGAGTCGGCACAAATAGTTGTGACTGTCCCCTCATTCCATCGAGTTAATTAGCGCTTATGAAAAAATGCCATTTGGTGGGTTTTCTTATTAGCATAATAGGGACATCATTGGAAACCATGCTTCAGTGCATGTGGTTTTTATATTCAAATATAGCTCTCTGATTCTCTCTCTATTTCTGCGCACTGCTTTTTAAAAAGTTCCAGTAATGACTTCCGTTCTATGTTTGCACTCGTGTCTTTTTATTGCTGCCTTTTCAAATCATTGTCTAACTTATATATTGACTAAGTATATCATTCCTGGAGCAGCAAACTGGGTCAGGGATGGTATCATGTTACCCAAGGGTGGTTTTAGACCGCCCAGCCTGTAGATATGAAGATAGAAGGTGACAACCAAATTCAGACCTAGCCAAGCAGCCAACCCTGCAAAGGTAGGGCCGAGTTCCTCTCACAATGGCAGTTATTATGAACTTCAAAGAAAAGAAGCCAAGATTTTTTTGGGGGGGGGGGGGGGGATTATGGTCTGTGGTTTATTTTGTGTAGATATTGTGTAGCCGTCGTTCTGTTGATAATACCAGGAGTGGAATAGGCCCCTCAACCGAAACATCCAAACGTGTATGAAACAGAAAAAGGAAGATAAAAGTTGTTTCTCTTCTTTGTCTGTGTCATCTCTTTGTGTAGATGGGGATTAAGTATAATTCAGGAAACACTGTTTGTTTTGTTCCCAACAAGTGTTTGGATTGGAGGCGATATTCAGTTTCTACACCAGGTTCTGTCTATTTGACAAGCATATTAAACTGAGGTGTCAATGTTTTGTCTATTCAAATACCAGCCTTTGTGAAAAGTGCCGAAGGGCTAAAGCAGACAGTGGTGTAATTATTTTTGACCTAGTTTATTCACATGACCCTTGTACATATTGAGAATTAGACTAACTTTTTCAGTCAGTGAAAATGGCCAAAATGCAGGCACTCTCATTCACTCCTAGTAGACATGGAGGGCTTCCAATTTTACTTAAACTATTTGCACATCATTTGAAATTTCACATGCATTGGACTGCATTGCTTTCATTAGCAGATCTTGCCTAAAAGTTATTATATTGTTCTATCAACTCCCATACTTGAGTGATTTTATTCTATCAAGATGGTTATAAGGGTCAACTATAGGTCCCAACTCATCAAAAATGATTGGACTCGAGCCATAAGAAAGCCATGGCTGTGTATTGATGGAATGGCCTCCCATGTGCCACACTGGTATTTCCAGTTGTCAGAGTGGAATGAATGGAAAGAAAGCAGCGAGCCTCGATTCTCCACACTGGCCTCCAGCCATTAACGTCCAGTCTGTCATCTGACTGATATGCTTGGTTTGGTGTTTTTATAATTCATATCTGAACGGTGCGGGTCTATGGCAGGGCTATCATGAATTATCAGTCGAGCCCTGGGAGATTCACAGATGACTGGCGAGACTGCGTGCTGTGAACATGCACACAGAACGCCCTCTGATTTATCCCTTTCCCACGGCACGTTCTGGCCCAAACGGAAGTCTTCCGTGAAACAAGACAGGTTTTATCGCTTGGACTTTCATCTAGCCGTGACCGCATGGGGGGGTGTCGCTGAGAGATGGATCTTAACCGTCACATTCTCAAAATGTTTATTATACTGCAGTTATCATTATAATTCAGTCAATATTGGCTACAGCATATGTAGCAATGCTTTCCCCACACAATCCTTTCCCTCACAATGCTTTCTCACCATGTCCACCTTTAAGATGAAATGTGTCTTTTTGAATGTAACCTTGCAGAATTTCCCATGAATAGGAGAAGCCGGTAAACCTAGATACGATTTGTCCAGAAAAATGTAATTATTATGGGAAAAAGCTGTATTGAACAGCACAGGATTCAGCATTTCATTCTGCGAAAACAAAACACAATATCACCCTTGATGGGGTAATTTAGATTAGCAGTGATTTCCTGAGTGGGTCTTGGGAAACCAAGAGCAGCAACAAGAATGTTCCGGTCTGTCCGTACGCGGAGCTATGATTTAAGAGTGCAGGCCTTTGGGAGAGGAGAGGCCTAGCTTGCTTTTATTGTGTATTTAGATGTGATTGTAAAACTCCCTGTTATATGGCCCTATGATGAACAGACACTCAATCTATTAGGTTGGAAGTTAAGCCTCCTGACAGGTTGATTTCATTTGCTTAGCATGCCCCTAAATCTTGTTTGCTGGCAGCGACACAACCCAGCTCAATTCACACCCCTCCAACGTCTCAAGTGGATATAAACACACGGGACCAGACCCCAGCCTCACTTTTTTCCCACTCAAATGTGAGATCTACAGTTAAAGTAAATGGAAGTTCCTCAGACTCAAACAACCCAACTCGAATAATGGTGGTGGCAAAGTAATATTGTTCCCTGTGGTGTATACAATAGAGAGGAGTTTCAGTTTAATTGAACACCCCTGCTTGAATGTAAATTCTTGGAGTTGGTTTTCACAAGTCACTTCCTTCCCAGGGCTTACAAATGTCATGACAAAGTCATGCATTTAATCAAACGTTCATGTCTGCAATAACACGTAGGCTGTCTTTAAAAAAAAAATATTCGGCATTAATCATGTATGGGACTTTAGAATAAGGAAGATGATCGAAGGTAATAGCAATATGTCCGATTTTATTACAGTATAATTTCCAGTTCAAATGGTAATATTTACATAGAGATGAATTGAAGCCAAGAGTATGTCACATTGAATCAACAAAATACACAACATATAGCAAATACTAGACAACAAATAAGAACAAAGAAGATGTATTACAGGTGAGACCAAAGACAAGAATAGCGATGATCAGTGTAAACAATGCAATCTATCGTATTGCGGCATGACTATTTCTACCTGTGCTATTGAATATTTTAACCTGGCATTGTCAGCAATGTTCTGACATAGATTTTAATGTGTCCGGGACGTCATATTTTTAAAAGACAATTCTCTTAAGGTGCCGTCTTATCGGCTCTTAACTAACCATGCTATTTAGTTTTTTTTTGCGTTGTTCGCGATTTAAGCAGTGACTCGGTCTATAAAAAAGTTTTCACATGAAGCAGATGCTAAACTACAGGACTGTTTTTCTAGCACAGACTGGAATATGTACCGGGATTCTTCAATAAGTGCTTCAAGGACGTCGTCCCCTCAGTGACTGTACGTACATACCCCAACCAGAAGCCATGGATTACAGGCAACATTCACACTGAGCTAAAGGGAAGAGCTACCGCGTTCAAGGAGCGGGACTCTAACCCAGAAGCTTATAAGAAATCCCACTATGCCCTCCGACGAACCTCCGACGAACCAAAGCATCAGTACAGGACTAAGATCGAATCGTACTACACCGGCTCCGACACTCGTCGGATGTGGCAGGGCCTGCAAACTATTACAGACACAATCCTACCAGACGAGCTATATAACTTCTATGCTCGCTTCAAGGCAAGTAACACTGAAACATGCATGAGAGCATCAGCTGTTCTGGACGACTGTGTGATCAAGCTCTCCGCTGCCGATGTAAAACCTTTAAACAGGTCAACATTCACAAGACCGCAGGGCCAGACGGATTACCAGGATGTGTACTCCAAGCATGCATTGACCAACTGGCAAGTGTCTTCACTGACATTTTCAACCTCTCCCTGTCTGATTCTGTAATACCAACATGTTTCATGCAGACCACCATAGTCCTTGTGGCCAAGAGCACTAAGGTAACCTGCCTAAATGACTACCGACCCATAGCACTCACGTCTGTAGCCATGAAATGCTTTAAATGTCTGGTCATGGCTCACATAAACACCATCTTCCCAGAAACCCTAGACCCACTCCAATTTGCATACTGCACCAACAGATCCACAGATGATGCAATCTCTACTGCACTCCACACTGCCCTTTCACACCTGGACAAAAGGAACACCTATGCGAGAATGCTATTCATTGACTACAGCTCAGCGTTCAACACCATAGTGCCCTCAAAGCTCATCACTAAGCTAAGGACCCTGGGACTAAACACCTCCCTCTGTAACTGGATCCTGGACTTCCTGACAGGCCGCCCCCAGGTGGTAAGGGTAGGTAACAACACATCGGCCATGCTGATCCTCAACACGGGTCCCCTCAGGCGTGCGTGCTCAGTTCCCTCCTGTACTCCCTGTTCATTCATGACTGCACGGCCAGGCACAACTCCAACACCATCATTACGTTTGCTGATGACACAACAGTGGTAGGCCTGATCACCGACAACGATGAGACCGCCTATAGGGAGGAGGTCAGAGACCTGACCGTGTGATGCGAGGACAACAACCCCCCTCAACGTGATCAAGACAAAAGAGATGATTGTGGACAACAGGAAAAGGAGGACAGTGCACGCCCCCATTCTCATCGACGGGGCTGCAGTGGAGCAGGTTGAGAGCTTTAAGTTGCTGATCTATGCATAGTCACTTTAATAAGTCTACCTACATGTACATATTACCTCAATTACCCCCTGTATATAGCCCCGCTATTGTTATTTCACCCTCTTCAAAGGGGGTGACGCTCTAGACACAAACAGTTATAGACTTATATCCATCCTGCCCTGCCTTTCTAAAGTCTTCGAAAGCCAAGTTAATAAACAGATCACTGACCATTTTGAATCCCACCGTACCTTCTCCGCTGTGCAATCCGGTTTCCAAGCTGGTCACGGGTGCACCTTTGCCATGCTCAAGGTATGGACCTTGTCCGGACCTCTTTGGAGGTACCACAGGGTTCAATTCTCGGGCCGACTCTTTTCTCTGTATATATCAATGATGTCGCTCTTGCTGCGGGTGATTCCCTGATCCACCTCTACGCAGACGACACCATTCTGTATACATCTGGCCCTTCCTTGGACACTGTGTTAACTAACCTCCAAACGAGCTTCAATGCCATACAACTTCCGTGGCCTCCAACTGCTCTTAAACGCTAGTAAAATAAATGCATGCTTTTCAACCGTTCGCTGCCCGCACCCGCCCGCCCGACTAGCATCACTGCTCTGGACGGTTCTAACTTAGAATATGTGGACAACTACAAATACCTAGGTGTCTGGCTAGACTGTAAACTCTCCTTCCAGACTCATATTAAACATCTCCAATCCAAAACTAAATCTAGAATCGGCTTCCTATTTCGCAACAAAGCCTCCTTCACTCACGCCGCCAAACACACCCTCGTAAAACTGACTATCCTACCGATCCTTGACTTCGGCGATGTCATTTACAAAATAGCTTCCAACACGCTACTCAGCAAACTGGATGCAGTCTATCACAGTGCTCTCCATTTTGTTACCAAAGCCCCCTATACCACCCACCACTGCGACCTGTATGCTCTAGTCGGCTGACCCTTGCTAGATTTTCGTTGCCAGACCCACTGGCTCCAGGTCATCTATAAGTCAATGCTAGGTAAAGCTCTGCCTTGTCTGCTAGGTAAAGCTCTGCCTTGTCTGCTAGGTAAAGCTATCTCATCATCAGCTCACTGGTCACGATAACAACACCCACCCGTAGCACGCGCACTAGCAGGTATCTCTCACGGGTCATCCCCAAAGCCAACACGTCCTTTGGCCACCTTTCCTTACAGTTCTCTGCTGCCAATGACTGGAACGAATTGCAAAAATCACTGAAGCTGGAGACTTATATTTCCCTCACTAACTTTAAACATCAGCTATCTGAGCAGCTAACTGATCGCTGCAGCTGTACATAACCCATCTGTAAATAGTCCACCCAATCTACCTACCTCATCCCGATATTGTTTTTATTTACTTTTCGGCTCTTTTGCACACCAGTATTTCTACTTGCACATCATCTGCTTATCTATCACTCCAATGTTAATTTGCTAAATTGTATTTACATCGCTACTATGGCCTATTTATTGCCTTACCTCCTCACGCCATTTGCGCACACTGTATATAGACTCATTTTTTTCCTATTGTGTTATCGACTGTACGCTTGTTTATTCCATGTGTAACTCTGTGTTGTTGTTTGTGTCGCACTGCTTTACTTTATCTTGGCCAGGTTGCAGTTGTAAATGAGAACTTGTTCTCAACTAGTTTACCTGGTTAAATAAAGGTGAGATAAAATACAAATAAAAAATGTACTGCTGCTCTTTAAACATTTGTTATTCTTATCTCTTACTTTTTAAAGGTATTCTGCATGGTTGGTTAAGGGCTTGTAGTAAGTAAGCATTTCACTGTAAGGTTGTATTCAGCACATGTGACAAATAAAATAAAATTTGATTTTATAGGATGAAAGGGGATCTTGGCTCTATCAAAGGGAAAGTAGTCTATCATATATTGCATCCGTAGTGTCTGTGAAGAAAATGATTGCTATTTAGAGAATAATTTGTTGCTGACGTTGACTTTACACTGCAGTCGATTTTGTAGGAGTTTATAATAATTTTTTTTGGGCAGCATTGAATATGATATACACCCCAGATGTTAATTATTACAAAAATAATGATATAAAAATAAAAAGGAGTGAAGCAATTCAAAAATGAATTACGATAGTGTGTGTGTGTGTGTGTGTGTGTGTGTGTGTGTGTGTGTGTGTGTGTGTGTGTTTGCTTGCATATTTCTGTCAGTGGTGTATTTGTGTGATAGGTTAGTCTACATACTATTCTGTGTGTGTGTGTGTGTGTGTGTGTGTGTGTGTATTTGTGTCTCATTGGGCATGGTTTATTTCCACTATGTTTTATTAGCAGCAGCACTCTTGTTTGTGTATCTCTGTCTGCTAGGTCTGTATACTCTAGATGGTGAACGAACACCACTCTGTAGCATGTAATAGTAAATTCCCCAAGGCTAGGGAGGCTGTGCCATGGAGCATGACCACATTTTCTGTCCAGGAATTAAATGTCACCTCGGGGTGGGTCACCTGCAAACAAAAGGGCTGCTGGGCGATTTGCAGGTATAAACAGCCCGAGATAAGGAACCCTTCTACTGCTGTGCAGGAAATTGAATAAGTGTGGTTAGAGAGAGAATAAAGTCCTCCGAAACAGGGGTCTGAGAAACAGAGAGACTGAGAGAGAGAGGCACAAAGAGCGTTTTTGTTTGCCTGGTACGTTATCAGCATATTCCTCCGTTGAGTGCGCAGGGCTGCCAGCCCGCAATGGCTCCTCATCGAAGTGAAGGAGGGGGGCAGGGAACCAGGAAGCTGTCTGTCATCAAGGTCTCCCCATCTGGCCAATCTCTTATCAGTGGCCAGGCTGCTTGTTGCTCGTATTGACCGGTGGAGGAGTGGAGGGGGCAAGGTCATCACAGTCATCACACTCTGGTCAATCAGTGGTCAGTCAGACAGTGTTCCAGAGATTGTCCGCCTGTTGGGTTGGGCTACTGCATTGGAATGTGTTTGGATTCTGTTTGTCTCTCACTTCATTGACCAAGCTCTAAAAGGGTCACCTACAACGACCGTATATGGGATGTCGGAATGTGATTTCTATAAAATGATTATACAACGGGTGGGTCTAATCCAGAATTCTGATTGGTTAAAAGTGCATTCCAGCCGGTGTCTATTGCACAAGTTACCACTGGCTAAATCTATGACGTTAAAATACCTATTTACTCTGTTCCATCTGACTGTGCATCTCATCAGCCCAGGCAGGGATGTTATCCTCAACAGGATTGATGGGTCCCCCTCGGGACGGTTGAGCTAATGTAGGCTAATGCGATTAGCATGAGGTTGTAAGTAGCAAGAACGTTTCCCAGGACATAGGCATATCTGATATTGGCAGAAGCTTAAATTCTTGTTCATCTATCTACACTGTACAATTTACAGTAGCTAATACAGTGAAATAATACCATGCTATTGTTTGAAGAGAGTGCACAGTTATGAACTTGAAAAGTTATTAATAAACCAATTAGGCACATTTGGGCAGTCTTGATACAAATTTTGAACATAAATGCAATGGTTCATGGATCAGTCTAAAACTTAGCACATACACTGCTAAATTGCACCTGGGCTGGAATAATACATTAGGGTCTTTCTCTTGCATTTCAAAGATGATGGTACAATTATTTTTTAACTGTTTTTTTATTTTTATTATCTTTTACCAGATCTAATGTGTTATATTCTCCTACATTAATTTCACATTTCTACAAACTTCAAAGTGTTTCCTTTCAAATAATATCAATAATATGCATATCCTTGCATCAGGTCCTGAGCTACAGGCAGTTAGATTTGGGTATGTCATTTTAGATGAAAATTGGAAAAAAAGTGGAGGATCCTTAAGAGGTTTTGAAAATTTGATCTCCACTATAAAAAGCATCTAGACATTATCTCACATGTCTTTTAGACAAATATTTAGTTTTCAACAGTGGAGAATTGTATAAACCTTACTGTCTGTCTCTCAGACACTTGCAACAATGTTTCAATATTCAAATTCGATCTCCAACTATCCCATAGTAATGAACGTGTGGGGTTCGGGAGACGAGAGAGAGGCAGGCAGAGTTTCTCAGCCAGTCGAAATCATGAATCAGCTGACATCATTTTATGGATATATACAAAGAAATGTATATTGAAAAAAAAGATAAAACGAAGTGAAGTGCAAGCTAGTTTGTAGTTTTTCCAGCTTCAATTTGAAGTTATTGTGTTAGCTGTGTTGTTGCCTAGCTCCTCTGAACAACAGTGTCCTAACGAGAGAGCAAATTTTCTATGCCAGGCAAAATCGCGTCTCATTAGCGCCTTGTTATGGATGTATCCAAATATGTCACTAGAAAACAGCTTAAACAAATACAGCTACTGTTGTTATTCTGGCTGCACTGTTTGATATGACTGTAAGTTAGCCGTAGTTGGCTTGCTAGCATGCAAGGGATAAGAACGTTGCCAGCCAGTATGGCAATGGAACATTTAGAACGAACGACTGGGTCGCATCCATAGATATAGAACAAAAAGAATGAACGACTGGGTCTTGTCTCTGGCAACCAAACCAATTTAACGAACGGCAAGCCGGCTTGGGTAGCAACCCTAGATTTGTTTCGGGACTATATCTTGTAGAAGGATGAAATGGTATGAATAAATTCATCAAAATAATGTTTTTAATGAAAATATGTACAGTTGAAGTCGGAAGTTTACATACACCTTAGCCAAATACATTTAAACTCAGTTTTTCACAATTCCTGACACTTATTCCAAGTAAGAAATTCCCTGTCTTAGGTCAGTTAGGATCACCACTTTATTTTAAGAATGTGAAATGTCAAAATAATAGTTGAGAGAATGATTTATTTCAGTTTTTATTTCTTTCATCACATTCCCAGTGGGTCAGAAGTTTACATACATTTACATTTACATTTAAGTAATTTAGCAGACGCTCTTATCCAGAGCGACTTACAGATTGGTGCTTTCACCTTATGACATCCAGTGGAACAGCCACTTTACAATAGTGCATCTAGGTCTTTTAAGGGGGGGGGGGGGAGGGGGAGAAGGATTACTTTATCCTATCCTAGGTATTCCATACATACATACAATCAGTTAGTATTTGGTAGCATTGCCTTTCAATTGTTTCACTTGGGTCAAACTTTTCAGGTAGCCTTCCACAAGCTTCCCACAATATGTTGGGTGAATTTTGGCCCATTCCTCCTGACAGATGGTGTGACTGAATCAGGTTTGTAGGCCTCCTTGCTTGCACATGCTTTTCAGTTCTGCCCATCCTTTCTATAGGATTAAGATCAGGGCTTTGTGATGGCCACTCCAATATGTTTACTTTGTTGTCCTTAAGCCATTTTGCCACAACTTTGGAAGTATGCTTGGGGTCATTGTCCATTTGGAAAACCCATTTGCGACCAAGCTTTAAGTTCCTGACTGATGTCTTGAGATGTTGCTTCAATATATCCACATAAGTTTCTGTCTTCATGATGCCATCTATTTTGTGAAGTGCACTAGTCCCTCCTGCAGCAAAGCACCCCCACAACATGATGCTGCCACCCCCATGCTTCACGGCAAGCCTCCCTCTTTTTCCTCCAAACAATACAATGGTAATTATGGTCAAACAGTTCTATTTTTGTTTCATCAGACCAGAGTACATTTCTCCAAAAAGTACGATCTTTGTCCCCATGTGTAAACCATAGTCTGTTTTTTTTATGGCGGTTTTGGAGCAGTGACTTCTTCCTTGCTGAGCGGCCTTTCAGGTAAAGTCGATATTGGACTCGTTTTACTGTGGAAATAGATGCTTTTGTACCTGTTTCCTCCAGAATCTTCACAAGGTCCTTTGCTGTTGTTCTGGGATTGATTTGCACTTTTCGCACCAAAGTGCGTTCATCTCTAGGAGACAGAACGTGTCTCCTTCCTGAGTGGTATGACCGCTGCGTGGTCCCATGGTGTTTATACTTGCGTACTATTGTTTGTACAGATGAACGTTTTACCTTCAGGCATTTGGAAATTGCTCCCAAGGATGAACCAGACTTGTGGACGTCTACAATTTCTTGGCTGATTTATTTTGATTTTCCCATGATGTCAAGCAAAGAGGCACTGAGTTTCAAGGTAGCCCTTGAAATACATCCACATGTACACCTCCAATTGACTCAAATGATGTCAATCAGAAGCTTCTAAAGCCATGACATCATTTTCTGGAATTTTCCAGGCTGTTTAAAGGCACAGTCAACTTAGAGTCTGTAAACCTCTGACCCACTGGAATTATGATGCAGTGAATTATAAGTGAAATAATCTGTCTGTAAACAATTGCTGGACAAATTACTTGTGTCATGCACAAAGTAGATGTCCTAACCAACTTGCCAAAACTATAGTTTGTTTAACAAGACATTTGTGGAGTGGTTGAAAAACAAGTTTTAATGACTCCAACCTCAGTGTATGTAAACTTCTGACTTCAACTGTAAATCATTATTTGAATATGTTGGTAAACCCTTGTATAGAAGTGATAATGCCCTCGAAGCCGGTGTTTGGATGATATGCCTAACAACACCTGTGCCAATATATCCTCCAAACACCAGCTTCGAGGGCATTATCACTTAACTGTACTCTGTCAGGAGGTAATTGTAACATGATTGTATTGTATGTCAGGACTCGAATTGGACCTTCACTGTTATATTCTAACACATTATTTGTTATCATTAATATATAGTGTACGGCTTTCACGGCTGTGTTTTTGCATGTATGTGCATGTGGCGTATTTGTGTGAGCGTGTGCTTGTGGCGTGCATGAGACTGTTCCCCCTATCATCTGTGTCCTTTCCTTATCCAAGTGGGTTGAGTGCCTTGCTCTAGGGCACATTGGCAGATGTTTCACCTAGTTGGCTCTGGGATTCGTACCAGAGATCTTTTGGTTACTGGCCTAACGCTTTTTACCACTTGGCTACTCGTAGTCCTCCGGTTCTGGTTTGTCCCCAGTCAGCCCAACTGTTCCAGCCTCATTATTAGGAACGGATTTAATCCCTGTTCCAGTCACAGTTCCTTCTGACATACTCTGTCAATGTGCCGTACTGAGGGAGCCTCCTGGGCCGGGCTCAGAACACACAAACACACACACGTACGCACACACACATGCAGGGCCATGTGATGAGGAGGGGACCCCCCTTAGGGAAGCACCTGACTGGTTCCGGGACTTGAAGCAGAAAGCCCAGCTGGGGTTTAAATGTGAGGGGTTAGGAACGGGGCTTTGGCTTTGAGGACGTTTAAGGATGCAGCACAATCATTCAGGGGAGATAAAGAAACTGCGCCCTTGCTACACACAGGGGAGATTTTCCTTCTATATTCTCCTCTTTCTGTGTGTTTCATCAACTCTGTGGAAAACACATGCAATAATATGCTAGGCCAGCTTGCAGCAGTGAACTAATTATTGATTCTCTCCCTTGTGTATACTGAGTAGGTTTTTCATAAACTCTCAACCAAAGCCTTTTGCGATTTTAATGTTTATTAACGCCTGTGACACATATTTGTGTCTTTGGACGCAGAGACTCTTTGGACGCTGAGACTCTTTGGACGCTGAGATCACACTTTAAAATGTACACCAAACAAAAAACATTGATTTCAAAGTTTGACAAACCATAACTCTATGCACAAGGATTACTTTTAACAATTTCCACTGAACATTTGACAAAAACACGTTTACAGGTAGAACTGTGCAGATAGAAAGTTTGGTAACAGAATAAAACGGAGGGAAATTTTATCGTAATTATGTTACTAAAATGTGCATCATTGCATCTACATGTTTTATTTATTTACTGTGTTAATGTTTCAACGTTGTCACTGTGCATAGAGTTGTATGGTTTGTTAAACTTTGAAATCAATGTTTTTTGTTCGGCACACTGTTTAAAATGGAAAAAATGGGAGCCTCAGCGTAATTCTGTCACTGTGGAATTGACCATTTCTAGTTCCTTAACAAACAAACAAAAAAATGTTTGATTTGCCAAACTCTAAAACTAATAATCCAACAGGCGTTTGGTTTGGATAAAGATTGACGAAATGAGACATTTTTCTAAGACATGTTTTTAACATGGTGTCGTCCCTGTCATGAGGAGCTTAATTAATGGGTGACCCTGCGTTGGCCTCAGAGGATTAAATGCGTTAGCTGTGTAATGATGTTGCTCCCCATTCTTAAATGGCTTCCTTTTGATGTGTCTTAAAGGTCAGAGGTCAGGGCAGTCCCATTGACAGAGAAGATGACCTCAGTTTAAACAGGGCATGTTAGATTGTTAGTTGTAAACATAGAAATAGAATTTCACCCATCACAGACCCATTGGCTTGATTGGGAATTCCGATTCTTGTAATTCTAGTTCTATGGTTATACTCTTTCACTTTCCCTCAGAGCTTGGAAAATCAGATGTCATCGAGGGATGTCTTTAGCTTGAGTTGAGCCTGCTGCTGTCTTTGAAGAACCAAAAAAGTATTTCGCCTAGACGCTAAATTGAATTTGTAAATTGTCTGGAACTGTCATGTTTTGCCATTGCTGACTTTGAAGACAACAACAAGATCAGGTTAAGCACTAAAGGGCGTTTGGTGTAAAAAAAAAATAAGGACAATGGGAGCATCACTCACTCGTGCGTCACTTTTGAAGTGGATTTGAGGTTTAGGTTGGGATTTAAAGGAGGCTTGCAAGTTAGCATGCCTGGAGCACCTGGGCTTGTGAACAGGAGAGAGAAAATAGGGTTGAGGGGAAATGGGGATGAGGAATGCCACCTGAGCGTCTGCCGTGACAGGGTCTCTCAGCCACACACATGTACACACGCCCACACAATATCTCCAATATCTCCAATATTTCCAAGCGCTTAAGAGATGCCACCGGGGGGGCCTGACTCTATCATGATTTAGTCCCAGTGATATGACAAATCCTTCCCCTTTAGTTCTCCAGAATGAGACACGCATCAACATGCCGCGCGTGTAATGCTCTCCTGCTCTCCTGCAATGCCCACCCACTGTTTCCAGAGGGAAAAAATATAGAAAACACAGTCTAGGAGATGAATGGCCACGGTCATGAATACCAAGAGTGATTTTTGGAACCTGAAGCACCACCATTGTATTTCAGCCATATTAAAGAGAGAAATTCCTGGGAGCATGGCTTTCACCACAAATGGACTAAGTGACTTATCCGGTTCTATTTTAGAATGTTTACGGTATATCGGAACCTGGAGGTGTTTGATAGCAGTTATTTGTCTGGGAAAGTAGCGTTTAGCCTTTGGGGTCTGCTTTGCGGTCTTGTCTGACATTGTCTTTAGAAACGATTCCCAGCAAGCTAGAACAGAGACGGAAAGAGAGAGAGGGGGTGAGTGTCATGGGAGATGGTGCCATATGTCCTTGTCGATTGTATTATTGCAGTTTTCGTGGTTGTAATGAAATATGGGCCTGTTGTAGCGGGGTCATGCCTGTACAGTGTATCTCCTGTGCAGATGTTATTTTGCAACTCCCCAAATCTCCTTCCTCATCTCTCAACTCACTCCCATGTGTTTTAATGTGTGTCTTCCTTTTGGATAGCATTTGTGAGATTGTATCACAGATAGCAAATGGCAGACACCAGCAGCTATGCTATTTATTGTATGCTACCAGACACTAGCAGCTATGTTATTTATTGTATGCTACCAGACACTAGCAGCTATGCTATTTATTGTATGCTACCAGACACTAGCAGCTATGCTATTTATTGTATGCTACCAGACACTAGCAGCTATGTTATTTATTGTATGCTACCAGACACCAGCAGCTATGCTATTTATTGTATGCTACCAGACACTAGCAGCTATGCTATTTATTGTATGCTACCAGACACTAGCAGCTATGTTATTTATTGTATGCTACCAGACACCAGCAGCTATGCTATTTATTGTATGCTACCAGACACCAGCAGCTATGCTATTTATTGTATGCTACTGAGGGATATGAAAAGAGACTTGTATGAAATATTTATACAAAATATAATAATTTTCTGTCAGCTTAAGAATGTTGTGTTTACAATTTGAGACTAGTATTATTTAATAAAGAAGGGGTTAATTGCAAGTGCCCTTTAGAAGCCACCGTGATTTTCTTCATACAAGTACCAAATGAATTCAGCCTATTGTTTTTTAAATCCTTCCTTGGCCTGCAAATCAACAACTTCCATTGAACAGATTAGAAATACTGCAGAGGAGTACAAAGAGAGCAGAATTTGTTTAAAAAAAACGTGTAGCCGCTTTGTTCACACTTGTTAAGTATTCAAATATGCTTTGGATTTTTTCTTTTTTTTTCTTAATTCCCTTTGGAAAATCGTGACTTCATCTTTGGAAAACATACTGTATGCTCGCTTGCCCTATACTCTCGCTCCGGATATTAGATTATGGAGGCATCCAGCGCAGTTGGGAGGAATGCTTAACTTTGGAAGATTCCCTCTTTCTTCCCGAGACATAGGCTACCAGTAATATTGAAGAATAAAACGACCAAAAAAGGCAAACAATTTTGAAGGACTCATGCTGTGTCAGCGGTGGGGCCACTCTTATTCTTCTAAAGGGCTACACCCTGCTTTATCCTGTGGAGAAAGCGTCCCTGTCAAGCCTAGGCCCAGAACAATGGGGGCCAGCCTGGGGGAACAGGTCCATTTGCATGCAGCTGTTTGACGTTTCCACGACCACAAAGACCAATCAAAGAGGCCTTAATGGAGGATGACAAGCGTCAACCAACGCCTAGCTGTGCTCTGTCTGTCTGTCTGTGAAGGCTCTTGCGGCCCTCGCCACTCTGTCTGTATCCCCCCCCCCACCCCTCCAAAACTGGCCCACTTTTTGCCAGACTGATCAAACATTCCGGTACTCTTGCGGCTCCTCAGTCTGAGTCTGAAGTCCTCGTGGAGAGCAGAGGAGGGGAGTTTTGGGGGTTAAAGGTTGTATAGGATAGGCCTCTTAAAGGACAAAACAATCCTGGGAAAATGAGGGGTTAGGATGAGGGGCTAAACATAACTGTGACTGTGTGTCATGGTCTGGTGCTCTGGCCAAAGCCAATAGCTTTATATCAAACCTCAATTGTCTTTTTATTTTTTTCTCTCTTTTTTTTCCTCAGGGGTTTAAAAGCATCAGACGATGGCAGCGCGCCACTGGCTGGGCCTGTATTTTTCAGATGCACCCATCTGCGCTGTGGTGCCACTTTCAATTTCAAGGGTGTTGATAGAAAACAAAATATGTATTATGGAAAGGATTGTTGCCAGTGAATTATAGGCTGCGTACCCGAAAAAAGGAGAAGAGACTCCACACTTCCATAATACAACACATTGTGAGTCCGTATTGGCCCCCCGTCTGCCTACTCTGTGCTCACTTGAGCTCAAATAGCAGGCTTACCGTTGGCTGGCCAGGGGGAGGAATCTGAAAAGCCTATTTTCTTTCCCCCAGTCAGTCAGTCAGTCAGTCACTGACCAGAATGCCTGATAAGGCGTCACCGTGTCAACAGGGCCAGGAATAGGGGATCATAGCCAATTATGGCACAGAGAAAATGTATACAGCGGTTTCCATGGCAATTCAATTGCGCATTCCATTTAGTATATTATATACTGGCCTGCTGGTTACAGCCATAGGATTAAGACTGTGGCGTATATGGAATTATGGGTAACGAGTCATAATTGTATTTTTGTTTGTTTTGAGCTTGTAATGTATCATAATGCATCTTTGAAAAATATCTACGACTTACCTAATTAATACAACACAGCGTTGGTGACACCCCCATCTAAAATATGTATAGGTTTGGCTGCTTGTAACTTTTGGAAAAGAAGCTTCTTCCGACTATGCTCGTAAAATGATTGCAATTTTACCCTTTTCATGTAAAAATGAATAATTGCTATTGGGTAAACTATCTACTTGAAAATAAAGTTGAATCCCTCCCCCCTCTTAAAATAAATGTATTAAGGCGATTATGATACTTTGTTTTTGTTCACATTATTGTTAATCATTCTTGACCTTGGGACTAGAAGGTTATATCTGACATTTTGGTCAAAATTGTGTCATTAACACAGTTGCTCTTTAGGTGGTCCTTTACATGTGAGATATGTCAGATAAAAATAAATAATATCGTTTATAATGTCATTTTTCTGTAAATGATCTGAATGTTCTATCTGCACAAACACCTTTTAACTTACTGCTATATGGTTCTATCTGCAGTCCAATCACACAATGATGGATAGTCAATCAAAAATAATTGGATGGAGGGTGATATACTTATTGAGTCATGAAAGAGGAAGACATCACAAAAGCAGTTCTGAGATCTGGGACTTAAAAAAAAATGATTATCTCAAAACCATATATTTTGCAGATAGAACCTTGGGACTCCCAAGTACTTGATTATTCATATCATAGGTTCTGGTCCTCTTTTTCAATTACTTAGATTTTTTTCCCACCATTTTTCTGAAGAATGGCTGTAACGTAAGCTCTTTACGGTCAAAAATAAATAAATACAGGTGCCTTAGAGCATGTTTAAGGTCCTTAGAGAGGCATTGCTGTTTTTGACTAGTTCTATAGCCATATGAAAACCTCCATGGAAGGGTTATTTTACTAAAATTACAAATGTTTTATTGATGACTAGCAAGTAGTTGACATACTTTGGGTGTCAGACACCAGAACAATATATCAAGTTTAGTCATCCAGAGCTAAGCTTTAGCAATGCTGCTAGTTCTCCATAGGATATAGTGTATTTGACATCTTCGCTTTAACAAATGTGTGATGGACATGAATTCATATATTTGAATTCATATACAGTGCCTTGCGAAAGTATTCGGCCCCTTGAACTTTGCCACAACCTTTTGCCACATTTCAGCCTTCAAACATAAAGATATAAAACTGTATTTTTTTGTGAAGAATCAACAACAAGTGGGACACAATCATGAAGTGGAACGACATTTATTGGATATTTCAAACTTTTTTAACAAATCAAAAACTGAAAAATTGGGCATGCAAAATTATTCAGCCCCTTTACTTTCAGGGCAGCAAACTCTCTCCAGAAGTTCAGTGAGGATATCTGAATGATCCAATGTTGACCTAAATGACTAATGATGATAAATACAATCCACCTGTGTGTAATCAAGTCTCCGTATAAATGCACCTGCACTGTGATAGTCTCAGAGGTCCGTTAAAAGCGCAGAGAGCATCATGAAGAACAAGGAACACACCAGGCAGGTCCGAGATACTGTTGTGAAGAAGTTTAAAGCTGGATTTGGGTACAAAAAGATTTCCCAAGCTTTAAACATCCCAAGGAGCACTGTGCAAGCGATAATATTGAAATGGAAGGAGTATCAGACCACTGCAAATCTACCAAGACCTGGCCATCCCTCTAAACTTTCAGCTCATACAAGGAGAAGACTGATCAGAGATGCAGCCAAGAGGCCCATGATCACTCTGGATGAACTTCAGAGATCTACAGCTGAGGTGGGAGACTCTGTCCATAGGACAACAATCAGTCGTATATTGCACAAATCTGGCCTTTATGGAAGAGTGGCAAGAAGAAAGCCATTTCTTAAAGATATCCATAAAAAGTGTTGTTTAAAGTGGCCACAAGCCACCTGGGAGACACACCAAACATGTGGAAGAAGGTGCTCTGGTCAGATGAAACCAAAATGGAACTTTTTGGCAACAATGCAAAACGTTATGTTTGGTGTAAAAGCAACACAGCTCATCACCCTGAACCTACCACCCCCACTGTCAAACATGGTGGTGGCAGCATCATGGTTTGGGCCTGATTTTCTTTAGCAAGGACAGGGAAGATGGTTAAAATTGATGGGAAGATGGATGGAGCCAAATACAGGACCATTCTGGAAGAAAACCTGATGGAGTCTGCAAAAGACCTGAGACCTGAGACTGGGACGGAGATTTGTCTTCCAACAAGACAATGATCCAAAACATAAAGCAAAATCTACAATGGAATGGTTAAAAAATAAACATATCCAGGTGTTAGAATGGCCAAGTCAAAGTCCAGACCTGAATCCAATCGAGAATCTGTGGAAAGAACTGAAAACTGCTGTTCACAAATGCTCTCCATCCAACCTCACTGAGCTCGAGCTGTTTTGCAAGGAGGAATGGGAAAAAAATTCAGTCTCTCGATGTGCAAAACTGATAGAGACATACCCCAAGCGACTTACAGCTGTAATCGCAGCAAAAGGTGGCGCTACAAAGTATTAACTTAAGGGGGCTGAATAATTTTGCACGCCCAATTTTTCAGTTTTTGAAATGTTAAAAAAGTTTGAAATATCCAATAAATGTCGTTCCACTTCATGATTGTGTCCCACTTATTGTTGATTCTTCACAAAAAAATACAGTTTTATATCTTTATGTTTGAAGCCTGAAATGTGGCAAAAGGTCGCAAAGTTCAAGGGGGCCGAATACTTTCGCAAGGCACTGTATGTGACTAGAAAGAAGGGTAATTCTCTTGATTTAATCATTACATTTTTTTGTACTTTTCTATTGACATAAATGTAACATACTGTGCCAGATAGAATCTTATGGCTGAAGCCAGATTGACATTTCAGAGCCACAAGGTTCTAGCTGCGATTGCACCCCATTAAAAAAACAAAAAAGATTTTCAAATGTCTTAGGATTTCGATGCTCTGCACTTCAGGTACATTTAGGATGAGGACCAGAATGGGTGATCAAAAGAAGAATTCACTAGAAAACAGTTCTGAGATCTGGAATGTGAAAACTTTATTGCTCAATATCTCAAAACTATGCTTTGGGCAATTCATTATCGGTTACGCGATTATACGGTTATTGTGCCAGCCTTATGTAGGATGATTTAATGTTAGTCTGAAGGAGCGATGAAGAGAGAGGTAGTCTTGCTCCGTTCTTTTATTTATTTTTTTCACACACAAACACACACACGATGTGCTATGGATTTTCCCTCCTGTTTTCTGAACGGTTCTGAACTGCAGCTGGCTGCCCGACATGCTTGTGTCCTGTGGCAGTTTTTTTTCCTACCACTGCAAAGTTGGAACAGAGAAGTCAAACAAAGTTACACAGAGCCATGAGATGAAAAGCTTTTCACACTTCCTCAAGACATTGACACTCATGCGCACACCAAAATGTTTCTCCCCCCGCGTAAAACCTCTCTGCCCCATTTAACTTTTAATAAAAGTCTCCAACATTCACAGTGATGTTCCAAAACAAATCTAAGTGGGTACATTGTAAATGTGTCATGCCCGAGTGGCACAGTGGTCTAAGGCACTGCATCTCAGTGCTAAAGGCATCACTACAGACACCCTGGTTCAAATCCAGGCTGTATCACAACCGGCCGTGATTGGGCAGAGCACAATTGGCCCAGCGTCGTCCGGGTTTGATCAGTGTAGGCTGTCGTTGTAAATAAAAAAATTGGTCTTAACTGACTTGTCTAAGTTAAATAAAGGTTAAATAAAAATGATAAATAAAGTACCCGTGTTTTCCATTCTGTTCACATCTGTTCACTTCATTGACACAGGCAGACCAATTCTTTACACTAATTGGTCTTTTAACAAATCAGATCAGCTCTAAAAAATATCTGATGTGAAAAGAATTAAGCTACCTGTGTAAATGCAGCCAAAGAGGTAAGAATGCTTTGAACTAATGGTTATTGAAAGAACATGATGTGCAGTCTTCAAACAGAACGAAATGGCTTTTTACTTCATTCTATTATTTAGGAAATTCATTCTATTGTAAGGAAACAAAACAAGATTTTCTCAAAACATTACAACTTTTTTTTAAGGGATTTTTCATGATACGTATCCAATTACCGAGAGGTAAGTGAGTCTTTAATGAGATCCATGCTATCTGAAGGGAGTGGAGAGACCAGGCAATTTGTCCTTGTGTGCGCCCATAACAGTCAAGATACTCCCCCTTAATTGATATACTGTTGCCCTATGGCCAGATGGATCTATACTGTACTGGGGAAGAGGAGGCAGGCGAGCCCCAGGCTTAATCAATTGCTAGGCCTCAATTGACAGCAGCTGTGTGTGATCAGACCATACAGTAAACTGTAGTTCCCTGATAGATGGCCCATAGCTAACTGTTGGACAGAAGGGGAAGGAGGGAGGGGAAGTTACAGTGAGCTACAGTCCACTCTAAAGGAGAGTTTTTCCATTGAGAAACTTTACAACCCCATGAAAATGATTCTCTCTGTCTGCTTTCTGTAGCCTCTGCCTGTGTGATAAAGCTGTCACTCCCTCCGTGAGGAATGGCCATGAAACCCGTTCATTAGTTGTTGTGGTGAAGTTGAAGCCGCACGGGGTAGTTACAGTAGTTATAGCAGTTCGTTGGACTTCGGCACATACATCTCAACGAAGCAGAATCCACAGACCAATTAGCATACATGTTTATCATTAGTATATTCATGAATGCACATATATTGTAATCTGAAGTGTTCTCATAGCATTCTGTTGTTAAATGGTTCATGCATAAAAAAGCATTTCCTATTGAGAGCTTGTTTGGTGCCTCATGCTTCCAGTCGAGTCTCAGAAAAACTCTCATCTCTTGGCTTGCAGGTGCTTTATATCCACGTTGGTATCCAAGCCTTTGTAGACACTCGCCAGTGTTTGTCTGCGACATTTGTGGAACCTACACAGAATACCATTATAATAGAGCAGGGCCATGGTACCACTACAGGCTAGAATGACAAGCAAATAGACAGACATGTGAGCCGAGGTCGAAGTCTCAGGGTAGTAGGAGTTTCGAGCCGAAATCACTTCAACTTTGAGCCATTCGTTCAAACAATTGCCAATTGCGTCATGCCCTGGCTGTCAAGTTGTGTATGGTTGCAATTAGCAGGCGGGTGCAAAGCAAACCCGGGGTGGTTAGTGTTATTACTTGACAATGCAGAGGAGCCAATGGGAGTGCTGAGAAGGTAACAGGCTGAAAAGAGCGACTAATTAGCAGAGTAGTGCAGTGGCAGAAAACACAAATGGCAGCTGAGCTGGCCCCTCAGAGAGGCAGACTGTTGCCGCGGACAACAGTGATTATTGACAGCTCATGCAGTGCTACTGCCTTGCACTTAGTCCTTTAACGGAACACCATTTGCATTTCTGGAACTTGAGGTGTTTTCTTAGGGATTGGTCTCGAAATAAACTGCACACCTGTTCGCTTTTTTTCTTTCTTTCCCTTCCTATTTTCTTTCTTTAATTGATCTATTTCTTTCTTTATCTCTCCTCTGCTTTCTTTTAATATCTCTTTATATGCATTTCCATGGTATTTATGGCTTGGCGTTTTATTGCTTTTCGGGGGAAAAAGAGAGTAAAAAAACAACAATATACTTTGTTGATGGGAGGAACAAAAACTGATCAAAATAGTTAATTTTCCCCAAAGCACAGATATTTGGCTGGTGTTCACATCTGCTGAGCTCCGCATATAGATTTTTCCTCTTCTGTGGATTTTTCCTCTTCAGTGTCTTCTATCATCGACACTGTAAAATGGATTAAATTACATTCCATGCTGCTGCTGGGAGATTCCGGCTCTTTTCTGCCTCTTGCTCTACTGATAGAAAAGCTAAACGAGCGAAACAAAAAAAAAAATGAGGGAGCTTGTACCCCTTTGTCGAAACGAACCATTCAAACTTAATCGAACCATGGTCCTGAAGGAGGAATTGAGAATTTAGGATTTTGAGTTCTATAGTATTGTGTTTAGGTGTATTTGAATTTGTTTCTTGGGTTGTTACATGGACTTTTATACAATGACTATACAAATGTCTTTGCCAGAAACAAAGAGACCTTAGAGAAATTGGTAATTCAATTTAACTGTCTTTTTCCTCATCCTTGTTGTACTGTATGTTATGATTCTTCTGTTTTAAACCGTTGTAAACATTGGGCGAGTGGTCTGCAGTTACTAATTAAATGGATTGTCTTTTGATGCTCTGCAGTCTGTACTACCTCCTAAGATATCAAATGACTCCATCTTATTGGGTACTTTTGGCTCCTCTTGGCTCCCATTCCTACGAATGCAGTATATTATAGCAGTTTTGTACAGCACTTGACCTAATATCTCTTTTGACTTTCTCTCCCTCCCCCCTCTCTCTCATCTCTCTATCCCTCCCTCCCTTCCGCCCAGGGTTCGGTCGTGCGGCCCTGCCGTTTGGCCTGGTCAGAAGAGAGCTCTCCTGCGAAGGATACGCCATCGATCTCCGCTGCCCCGGTGCTGATGTCATCATGATCGAGACGGCGAACTACGGCCGCACCGATGACAAGATCTGCGACGCCGACCCGTTCCAGATGGAGAACGTCAACTGTTACCTCCCCGACGCCTACAAGATCATATCACAAAGGTAAGAGTCAACTGCTACCTCACCCAAGGCCTACAAGATTGTATCTCAAAGGTAATAGAGCAGAAAGGTCTCGTTACACAATATAACCTGGAGTTAGTTAGGGATGTGTGGTATATGATTCTAGAGTCCAGGCTAGTGATTCTGGATCCACTAGTGGTTTGGTTTGGTTTGGGTGGTAACCCTAATATTACTAGACTAGCATTTATGTTACCTTTTCAACTGACCAAAAACAGACAATTTACCCACACTTCCTTGACTTTTTAATAATCAGATGTTTTTGTGGGTATTGTTGTGGAACTCTAGACCGTAAAAACTGGACAGGGGGTCATTAGTAGCAACCCTAGACCATATGCTCTATGCATCCCTGCACCAGTACCACTGCAGCTGCTCAACCAGCCAGCCAGCCAGTCTGTCCGTCTCAAAAGAGTCACATGAACCTCCTTCTTAATCCCTCTGTTTCCAACATTAGTTTTTTGTTCCAACACTCGTAACTGCATTGACACAGCCCAGCACCCAGCCTGTGCAATGCCTCTACCCCCCTCATAATACCATTCATATTAGTAACACTCTCCCAGGACATTTAGCTGCAATACTGCCACTAGGCTGCATGCACCACTTTAAATTGACTGCCCGGCCCGGAAGTGTGTATTTAAAGGACCCCAGATTAACGTTTCATAAGTCAGCAAGAACCCCAACCCACCTACCGAAACACGCCGCTACCCTGCCCTGACCTGTGTGCTACTGAGTGTATGTAGTCATCCACCTTAGGAAATAGGTCCTGCCTTCTGCCTTATCCATCCGGCATCCACAAAAATTCCCATGAGCTCTTGTATAGATAATAAAGACGTCCCATATTTAGCTTGTCACGCTACATTTACTGCGGTGTTTGTCTCAGCAGTTGCACACAGACCAGACGGAGACAAAGACAGAGAATGCTCACCGTGTCCCTTGATTTGCCTGTTCGTGCTCACGTGCTGGTTTAGCCGTCCTGGGTTCAAACACTATGTGGTATCTTTCAAATGCTTTGAGCATTTTCTCTGGCCTGCTTTGAGGTCCAGATGGGTGGTTTTGCAACAATTCTATTGGTTCTACTGCATCAGACAAGTTCAATCGAGCCCAGATAAAGTGTTTGGAATTATATCAAATAGTATTTTATCCCATGTCTGCATTATTGCCTGGGCTAGAACCCACTGAACTCCACTTCAAACTAATCTGTTAACAAAGGCTTTTAGGAGAGTCAGTGGAGGTGGTAAAGAGCCCAGAGCCCGATCATGCTCTACACCACTAAACCTACTGTAGCTTGTGTGCGTTATTCTAATGTAGTAGATCAGAGGAAATGAGACATGACAATAATGAGTATTGATACAATAACCCTGGGTGGTTCAGGCAGCAGGTCTACGCCACAGAACAGCCAGCCCGATGATGCGCTAGTCTGAAGCCTGGTTATAATGGATGCCGGCTTAAACAATGGAGATAAATACACTGCATGAAATGAGAAATAGGCCGGTGGAGGATTTGTCTGTTACCATGGATGTCACCGTGGGTTTTATATGTTAAATATTTGCTTGTCGTTTAGCAGACAATCTTATCCGGAGCGACCCCGTGAGAATCAAACCCACAACCATGGCGTTGCAAGCGCCGTGCTCTAGTGAGCCAAATGGGATAACTGAGCCACGCGGGATTACTAAGTATTTAAATCATTTCAAAGACGCCACCAACCCATTGGTCATAAGCAGGAAAACATACAAATATGATTAAACACAAAATGATGATAGGTGAAATTATCACTGTTTCAGTGGACAGAAATCAGTGTTAACACATTATGGAGGTAATGAGTCATTTCTGGTGTCATTGGAGTAAAAAAAAATCACAAGACTGTAGCTAGCTAACAGATTAATTGCAGGGATTTGGAATGAAGGGGAAGTTCTGGAGAGTTTTTTCTCACCCTTTCCCATGCAGCACTAATCTCTTCCCTCAGAGTAGGACAGGGTAATAGCCCTGGGCAGGGGATAATGACATTTTTCTTCATTATTATTTTCTGACGAAGGGAAGTGGATAAGTGTAGCTCACATAACAGACATCGCTGTCTGTCTGCCTCCCAGACAACCTCCTGTAAAGTCATTGTAATAGTGGTGATGATGGTGATGATGACGATGATCTGCCGGCTGCAATTGTACATTTGATGATGGGGACAAACAATGGGACGAAATAGGAGAAAGAATATGATTAGTCTACCGACCGTACAATAGTTGCAACTAATTGTCCAATATCTCAATGCAAATCGCATACTTATATGCAGGTTGTAATAGGCAGCAAGTGACTGGTTAATGAACACTGCATTTTACGCATGTGTGTCTTATCTGTACGTAATTGTATTACACATGGATTTTCTACAAGGTCACGGGGTCACGGCAAAGTTTTGTAGCAGGTCTGATAACAACCTAATTTGTTCTTGGCTGTCACACTAAACGCTGTCCTTTTCGGCTTTTGAGGGACAGCTAGGCTCTTTGCTTCGGCGGTGATTCTGTGAGAGATCTGTCCAACTTGCACGACTTTGCATTTGACCTTCTCAAATATTTATCACTAAACCGGCCTGCAAATTGTTAAGTCGCTATTTTGTTTGGCTTTTTTAAATGTATTTAAAAAAAAACTTGTCATGGATAACTGTTTGCTTCTGCTGTTGTTGCTGCCGTCTCAATCCTTCAGTCTCAAGAGAGCTTGATTGAAGTGGGGACAATTTCATCTTATATTTATACAAAATCAGTTATTCTATTTCCCTCCCTTTCCCCCTCCATCTCTCACTCTGTTGCACTCGCAAAACACAAACACGCACAATTGAAACCGTTTTAATTTAAGGGTAGCACATTCTACTTCATAGCCAAGGTCAACTCAAGTTATGAGGCAAATAACTAACTCCCATAGCAAATAATGGTGAGCATTCTGTGTTTTTGGTGGACCCGCTTGAAACAGCCAATTACCCTGCCTGTTGTGTACAATTTAAATTGTTCTCTGTGTGGGTGAGTGGTCTCAGTGGGTACATGGCTCTGATAAGGTGACATTCTCATCAACATCGCATAATATACTCCAGACCGGTCTTCAGCTCTTCACGCAGTTCTTCCACTCTTTTTTTTTTTTTTTTTTACGTGTGTGTGTGTGTGTGTGTGTGTGTCTCTCTCTCTCTCTCTTTATATCTATTTACTGTTTCTCTCTTTTATTTATTCCCCCCAAATGATTCTTCTCTTCCTCCCTCAACTTGTTACGTTGGCGTCGACAGTACAGCATATTGAATCAAGGCCCTACTCTGATGAATAGGATTTTTTTTAACATCCTTCACCACAGCAATGCTGCAAACCTGATTTGAATAAGTGTGTGGAGGGAAGAGGGAAGTGCCTATGTATTATTCATGTGTCTCTCTCACCCTAATACCACTCCTGGGATGTTATAGTAGTTTGTGTCATTGCTGAATTGTTTGTGATCCATCTTTTCCCAGGTGCAATAACCGTACCCAGTGTGTGGTTGTGACGGGCTCCGATGTGTTCCCTGACCCCTGCCCTGGTACCTACAAGTATCTAGAGGTTCAGTATGAGTGTGTCCCATACAGTAAGTATTCGCCCTTTTAATTATGCAGTGCTACTATGTGATGTTTCAACGTATTGTTCGGTTTATTACAACCATTACTTATTTAGTGGGATCCTGTTGGGGGGGGGGGGGGGGGGATGTGTTATCTTGTGTGTAATGTTTGTTTGTAGCCTATTATTAAACAATATACAGTTGAAACCAAAACATATGTAATATTTACTTGATTTATTTTTCCTTTAAAAATCAGACTCTTGTAACATGCAACCTTTTTGTTATGTCATTCAGTGGAGATTTGATTTTCTGAAATAATATTTTTGCTTTACCTCTTCATTTCTCATCAAATGTTCCTTCCTCTCTTGTATCTTTTCCAAATGAACCTCTATGCTTTCTCTCCTTCTACGTTTCAGTCATTCTTGTTCCTCAGTTGTCTCACTAGGATCTTTCCCTCTTCCGTTTGCTGCTGCACTGCTTTAATGAAGGAACTCAATATTGTTCACTTGCAATTGTATTTTTTGGCTCATTAGGGAAATTTCGCCTGTAACATTAGCAACAAGTTATGTTCTGTGGTTGGCCGAAGCAGACTCTGGAATTTAGTTTAGATTTGTGTCCATGAAGTTTTTGTGTAAATACTGCTCCATTCAATACTGCCAAAAATAACTACATTGCTGTTTCTCTAAGAATTTAATCTGATTTTAAACTGAATAGCGATTTCAGAAACGCTACAATGTTTCTTTATGTCAAACAACTCATTTGAAAGTACTGTGGCCTGATTATTACCGATGCGGTCAGTGACCAGGTGAAAACATATTATTTTGATGGCAAGAAAAGCATGGAATCGTGATCTGTTAAACAGTGTTTGACTCCAGCCCTAACCTGACTGCTTTCATATTATAGGACCTGATAATGTCCTATTTATTTCCCCCAGTCTTTTTCTTGTTCCCCCAAAACAGGCATCTCTTGGTCCTCTATCGATCATATCCTCTAACCTTCTCTACTCGTGTACCTGGTAGTTGACTCACGATAACCTTTCTCTCCCTCTTGCACTCTTTCTTTTTTGCTTTCTTTCTTTTCCAATGCCTAAAATAGAAGTGGAACAAAAAGGTAAATGAGTGGTCCAGTCTTACCCCCCCCTCAGCCCCCTGTTATGTGGTGTTCAATACAACCCCTCCCTCTTGTCTCCTCTCTTCTGATTGCCTCTCTAGTCAAAACACTCGCCACAAACCCCGATAGGGTGTTGATTGCTACTCTGGGAGACAATTAGAATTTCAAAGGCAAAATTTTTTTAAAGCAGTCTAGAGGATTGAAAGATATTTATGGTCCAGACATGAATACATGACATCTTATCAGAGCGATCATCGCTGACTCATGAGGTGGATTACATTAGGAATGATACCCCCTGCTTACCTACTTAAGTATGAGAGTCATTATTATTATTATTATTTTTTAAATAAAGTTTTGAATTTTCTTCTGGCTTAGTCTTGTTCTGCTTGGCAATACCCTTCGATCGCACCCCATAGCACGTGATGGTCACCTGCCTTTCTCATCTATAACCAATCCATAGGATTCCAATGGGACACTTGCCATGGCCTCCCTCTCACCCATCAAAGGTTTCTTTTTGTTGTTGTTGTCTGTTATGACGTAGAGTTCCAGCCTCTACTGTTTGTCGTCCTGTCTTCTCCCAAAAGCTCCACCCTCGTCATTTTATCCCAGCTTTGCTGCCACCTCCATCCAGAATATGTCATTTGGTCTCTCCACAAGACGTGAAGTCTTTACCATTTTGTCTTCTGTGTGCTTTTTCAGTAAGCATGTGCAGTTCGACCATTTACACCGCCAGTGTCACAAGTTGGAAGTCAAACCAGTTCCAGTACACGCTTCAGACCTCGCTACCTCTCCCATCCCTAGCTACCTCTCCCATCCCTTACATGTCTTGCATTTACAGGTTTTTTTCCTCCTTTTGTTTAACTTTTTTTTTTGTCCCACACAGTCAACGACTCCATAAAGAAGCAAGTCCTTTATCCACTCCTGCACTTTTATTTTTTCCCTCTATTCACAAGCAATGGCACTAGTTCAATGACAGTGCCACACGTCTTTGTCCCACACTCTACTCAGACAGCAGTGAAAACTAGACTCACTGCACCACCTTGACGAAATGTTTGTGTTGATACTGATGCTTGTTTTCTTTACTTAAACCCATCTTTCTGTCTCCCTCTCCCTCACAAGTTTTCATTTGTCCCGGGACCCTGATGGAGGTGGGGGAGCCCACGTTTGTGTTTGAGGCAGAGCAACAGGCGGGGTCGTGGTGTAAAGACCCCCTGCAAGCCAGAGACAAGGTCTTCTTCATGCCCTGGACGCCGTACCGCACCGACACTCTGATTGAGTACAACTCCCTGGAGGACTTAAAAAATGGCCGCCAGACTACCACCTATAAACTCCCACATCGAGTCGACGGCACCGGCTTCGTGGCCTACGACGGAGCCATCTTCTTCAACAAAGAGCGCACGCGCAACATCGTGAAATTTGACCTCCGCACGCGCATCAAGAGTGGTGAAGCCATCGTGGCCAACGCCAACTATCACGACACTTCGCCGTACCGCTGGGGCGGCAAGACGGACATAGACCTCGCTGTCGATGAGCGGGGGTTGTGGGTAATCTACGCCACGGAGCAGAACAACGGGCGCATCGTGGTCTCACAGCTCAACCCATACACGCTCCGCTTCGAGGCCACCTGGGAGACGGCGTACGACAAGAGATCCGCCTCCAATGCCTTCATGGTGTGCGGCGTGCTGCACGTGGTGCGGTCCACCTACGAGGAGAACGAGAGCGAGGCGCCCAAGAGCCACATCGACTACATCTACAACACCAAGCTGAGCCAGGGAGAGTACACAGACATCCTCTTCCCCAACCAGTACCAGTACATCGCTGCTGTGGATTACAACCCCAGAGATAACCAGCTGTACGTGTGGAATAACTTTTACATCCTGCGCTATGACCTGGAGTTTGACGCGGAGAAAGACCCTGCTGACGGTACGTCTCAGTCACAGTGTGGCCTGTTTCAGATTAATCCTTACTTGAGATCTGCATGTGTACATTGAATTCCACAAACCTAATTTCAATAGATGATTGCTGTACAGTTACAAACACATATTTCAGTTTAGTATAAAGCCCTTCGTGTTGTGTTTCTGTCAGGTGCTGAACATATTCCTGTGTGTGTGTGTGTGTGTGTGGGGGGGGTGTATATAAGTCTCATGATGATAGATTTGTTTATTTTGAACACAATACAGGTGTGATTCAGAGAATAGTGGGGTTTGGTTAGTCCTGGGGAAAGGCCTCATTAGTAAACAGAAAATGACAGTTATACCTTGGAACGGGGTATAACTCCCTTAGGGGGCTTCGCAGTCTGGCACAAGGCATCCGCTGGAAAGCCTTTATTACCATAAGGCAAGCTCAAGCACTCCCTCTCCACTTGGACCCTATCAAATTCTCTAATCTCAGGTCTTATCCCAATCCATTATGAGCAGTGGCCTTGTGAACTTCCCTTTAATGCCCCGGAATGGGATTCTGAAATATTGCACACGGTATGACAGAAGGTTATCCCATCCCCACTTTCCTTTCCTCGCCTTTGGATCTGATTCGGACATCTGTTGCTATGGCTACCCGATCAACCGTGTTGTTGACGGCCCCTCATTTACCCGTGGATTGAGACAATCTCCATCATTTTGTGGGGGCTGGTGTTAAAACCCAGAGTTAAGGTGCTGTGTGGCTAGATGGCGGTAATGCCGGTGAATCATGGCCCGGATGACGAGGTTAGAATAGTGACTTAAGCGCTGTTGAAGAAAAACATTTTTATAAAGGACCATCCGCCGAAATTGATATCTATCAGACGGTGTAGGGTTTTAAATGAATCTGTGAAGTGTCTGAGGAGAGACAGACGTGCGCGTCATCAGACAGGGGTCCTACATCACACTGTGTGATAATGGGCGTAATTACCTGCCTGAAGCCTCCTTATCCCTAAAAACTAGGCTAAGTCCCCACTAACGCACTGCACTCGACACGGAACGATCAACTCTATACCATGCTGGCGTGACGTTGGGATGCAGCTTCCTCCTTATCACTGAGAGCTCGGCTAAGTCCCCGCTAAAGCACTGTGTAAGTCACTGTAGGGGGAACATGCTACCACGCTGACGTCAGGGGGTTCAAGTTGGAGTAAAACGATATTGAAAACGAAGTGATATTCGGTGAGTGAGGGTCCCAGGCTAGATTAACGTTAAGGTTGTGAAATCTGATCCCGACCTCTTGTGTCTAAGGGCAACGTATCCATGGACACGCTGACCACCTGTCAACACGTCTGTTTGTTTTCCCTTTGCTCCCTCTACATGTATATCTGCCCAGGCAGGCAGACAGGCAGACAGGCAGACAGACAGGCAGACAGACAGGCAGGCAGGCAGACAGACAGACAGACAGACAGACAGACAGACAGACAGACAGACAGACAGACAGACAGACAGACAGACAGACAGACAGACAGACAGACAGACAGACAGACAGACAGACAGACAGACAGACAGACAGACAGACAGACAGACAGACAGACAGACAGACAGACAGACAGACAGACAGGCAGGCAGGCAGGCAGGCAGGCAGACAGTGACCGTAAGCTCTTGACATGAAGGTCAGAGGTTGAGTCTCTCTGTGTGCCCAACCCAACCAAAGCACTCAATGAAGTAGACCGTCTAGAATAGAACAGAATAAATAGTAGAATTCTAATGGGCTAGTTCTCCATGGCCGAACTGGCATGTATGTACATGCAAACGGCCCGTTTTGGATGCTCAGGGTAAGATGAATGTAAATGTCATTACCAACTGAATTATCATTAACTACCCTCAATGTCTTATAACAGCCACACGGAAAAAGAGAAGAGGAGTCCGCATGGCAGCGCATTTCCAATCAAGGGGCTTCACAGTGTTCTGTTATCACAGCTAATGCTACAGAAAAACGCAAAGACCAGAGAGCCAGACGCGCAAACAAACTGGCTGGCTCAGCTGCATGCGATAGACGTAGTGATGAGAACAACCACACAGTACCTACACAGTTGTTGATTATTTGACCCTTTTTAGTTTAGGAACCCTTGCTTGTGCTACAGTTCTGCTACTGGAATTGAAACGTATATATTTGCATTCATACAGTGCCTTGCGAAAGTATTCGGCCCCCTTGAACTTTGCGACCTTTTGCCACATTTCAGGCTTCAAACATAAAGATATAAAACTGTATTTTTTTGTGAAGAATCAACAACAAGTGGGACACAATCATGAAGTGGAACGACATTTATTGGATATTTCAAACTTTTTTAACAAATCAAAAACTGAAAAATTGGGCGTGCAAAATTATTCAACCCCTTTACTTTCAGTGCAGCAAACTCTCTCCAGAAGTTCAGTGAGGATCTCTGAATGATCCAATGTTGACCTAAATGACTAATGATGATAAATACAATCCACCTGTGTGTAATCAAGTCTCCGTATAAATGCACCTGCACTGTGATAATCTCAGAGGTCTGTTAAAAGCGCAGAGAGCATCATGAAGAACAAGGAACACACCAGGCAGGTCCGAGATACTGTTGTGAAGAAGTTTAAAGCCGGATTTGGATACAAAAAGATTTCCCAAGCTTTAAACATCCCAAGGAGCACTGCGCAAGCGATAATATTGAAATGGAAGGAGTATCAGACCACTGCAAATCTACCAAGACCTGGCCGTCCCTCTAAACTTTCAGCTCATACAAGGAGAAGACTGATCAGAGATGCAGCCAAGAGGCCCATGATCACTCTGGATGAACTGCAGAGATCTACAGCTGAGGTGGGAGACTCTGTCCATAGGACAACAATCAGTCGTATATTGCACAAATCTGGCCTTTATGGAAGAGTGGCAAGAAGAAAGCCATTTCTTAAAGATATCCATAAAAAGTGTCGTTTAAAGTTTGCCACAAGCCACCTGGGAGACACACCAAACATGTGGAAGAAGGTGCTCTGGTCAGATGAAACCAAAATGGAACTTTTTGGCAACAATGCAAAACGTTATGTTTGGTGTAAAAGCAACACAGCTCATCACCCTGAACACAACATCCCCACTGTCAAACATGGTGGTGGCAGCATCATGGTTTGGGCCTGCTTTTCTTCAGCAGGGACAGGGAAGATGGTTAAAATTGATGGGAAGATGGATGGAGCCAAATACAGGACCATTCTGGAAGAAAACCTGATGGAGTCTGCAAAAGACCTGAGACTGGGACGGAGATTTGTCTTCCAACAAGACAATGATCCAAAACATAAAGCAAAATCTACAATGGAATGGTTCAAAAATAAACATATCCAGGTGTTAGAATGGCCAAGTCAAAGTCCAGACCTGAATCCAATCGAGAATCTGTGGAAAGAACTGAAAACTGCTGTTCACAAATGCTCTCCATCCAACCTCACTGAGCTCGAGCTCGAGCTGTTTTGCAAGGAGGAATGGGAAAAAATGTCGGTCTCTCGATGTGCAAAACTGATAGAGACATACCCCAAGCGACTTACAGCTGTAATCGCAGCAAAAGGTGGCGCTACAAAGTATTAACTTAAGGGGCCTGAATAATTTTGCACGCCCAATTTTTCAGTTTTTGAAATGTTAAAAAAGTTTGAAATATCCAATAAATGTCGTTCCACTTCATGATTGTGTCCCACTTGTTGTTGATTCTTCACAAAAAAATACAGTTTTATATCTTTATGTTTGAAGCCTGAAATGTGGCAAAAGGTCGCAAAGTTCAAGGGGGCCGAATACTTTCGCACGGCACTGTAACTGGCCTCTGCATATCATTAAGTGGGGGAGGGCAGGGTAGCCTAGTGGTTAGAGTGTTGGACTAGTAACCGAAAGGTTGCAAGAACGAATCCCCGAGCTGACAAGGTAAAAATCTGTCATTCTGCCCCCGAACAAGGCAGTTAACCCACTGTTCCTAGGCCGTCAAGTAAGAGTTTGTTCTTAACTGACTTGCCTAGTTAAATAAAGGTAAAATTAATACCGAATTTTATGAAACCATTGAACTGCTCATAGAGGAAGGCAGATAGAGAAGCAAGGCTATGCCAGCTGCAAGATCCCACTAGGCTTTTGTGAATGGCACAGGTAGGCACATGAGAGTAAATGGTTCATGTTTAGTACAGAGAGGAATTAAACAACCTGTTCTGCAGGGTGATCGTGTGGTGCTAAAAGAACGACTCTCTCTCTCTCTCTCTCTCTCTCTCACTGATACCAACAAGCACTTGAGGTGCAGAGAGAGAACTAATTGTGTCCATTAAAGGAAAAATCCACAAATTACTATGATTTACTGTGTTAAATAACACTGTGAACAAGTGTTTCATTTTGTCGTTATAATAAGGTTGGTAGCAACATGTGATTGTTGTGGAAATCAGTTGCATCTCAAGTCGACTATAAAACCCACAATGCAATGCTCTTTCTGTGGGCTGGCCGGCTAGCTAGGGGATACCTGGCACAACTGAATGCATTCAACCAAAAATGTGTCTTCCGCTTTTAACCCAACCCCTCTGAATCAGAGAGGTGGGGGAGGCTGCATTAATCCATGTCATTGGTGCCCGGGGAGCATTTGTTGGGTGTTAACTGCCTTGCTCAAGGGCAGAACGGTAGATTGTTCCATCTTGCGTATTCAAACCAGCGACCTTTCGGTTAATGGCCTATTGCTGTTAACCACTAGGCTACCTGCCACCCTAGCAAACATAGCTTCACACAATAATACGAAAGTCAATATCAGCATGTGAAGTAGCGAGTTCACTGTAAAATCGCCTAAACAAACTGCACTATCAATTTAGTAGTCTACAATCTCACCATGTTCAACCTGCAGATCGATGTGCCTTGCAGAGTGAAGTCTGACATTCGCAACAGCAATGCAATGCACCCTGGACTGAAGAGGCAGACTAATAGGAGAAATGTGGTGGACCCTCTGTTAAATTACACATTTATCGAGGTAGGAATATCGCAAAAATATGATCAATGGCTCATTTAAGAGAAGACAACCTCCCACGTAATGACATCGGCCAATATTGAAATCTGACATGTATGATAGATGTGATAGGCAATTTAAAAGTCATATTCCTATTAACTTCTAGTGCGGTGAGAGAAGATTTATTGTAATGCTACGTCATACCAGCTGAATTTCTCCCTGCTTGAATGGCAATAGCTCAGATGTACATGAAAACATGAAATTAACCTGGGAATTGATATAACCCAGAGATGCAATAAAACTATACAAAATTCAAAATGGATGCATTTTTCAATATATACAGTTCAAGTCAGAAGTTTACATACACCTTAGCCAACTACATTTAAACTGAAGTTTTTCACAATTCCTGACATTTAATCCTAGTAACAATTCCCTGCATTTAGGTCAGATAGGATCACCACTTTATTTTAAGAATGTGAAATATCAGAATAATAGTAGAGAGAATGATTTATTTCAGGTTTTATTCCTTTCATCACTGGGTCAGTTTACAGTTTACATAGACTCAAATAGTTTTTGGTAGCATTGCCTTTAAATGGTTTAACTTGGGTCAAACGTTTCGGGTAGCCTTCCACAAGCTTCCCACAATGAGTTGGGTGAATTTTGGCCCGTTCCTCCTGACAGAGCTGGTGTAACTGATTCAGGTTTGTAACCCTCCTTGCTCGCACACGCCTTTTCAGTTCTGCCCACAAATATTCTATAGGATTGAGGTCGGCTTTGTGACGATCACTCCAATACCTTGACTTTGTTGTCCTTAAGCCATTTTGCCACAACTTTGGAAGTATGCTTGCTGTTTAAAGGCACAGTCAACTTAGTGTATGTTAACTTCTGACCCACTGGAATTGTGATACAGTGAATTATAAGTGAAATAATCTGTCTGTAAACAATTGTTGGAAAAAGTATCTGTGTCATGTAGATATCCTAACCGACTTGCCAAAACTATAGTTTGTTAACAAGAAATTTGTGGAGTGGTTGAAAAACGAGTTTTAAGTACTCCAACCTAAGTGTATGTAAACTTCCGACTTCAACTGTAGACACACCCTATGTGTTTTAATAAAATCAACTATATGCTTTGACCTTGTCTGATGCTTTCAGCACTCTATTTGATGAAATAAGGCACAAAAGTAACTTCTATTGGCATTTCCAACTATGTAAAAAATAGCCTACATGAAACCAACAAATAAATACATTGCAGCCTGCAGGTAGAAAATAAATATCCTATGAATCACATTGGCTATGCATGGCCTGTCTGCAATGAATTTAAAACGTTGTATCAACTGTTATCTTGGGTTTGGCCTGAAGCTTGCTCTTGCAAACTTGCCACATTGTATAGAATATCAATACGGAACTGGTCAGATGACGCGGATGCTAAGCTACAGGACTGTTTTCTTAGCGCAGACTGGAATATGTTCCGGGATTCATCAAATGGCATTGAGGAATACACTACCTCAGTCATTGGCTTCATCAATAAGTGCATCGATGACATCGTCCCCACAGTGACTGTACATACATATCCCAACCAGAAGCCATGGATTACAGGCAACATCAAGCTAAAAGCTAGAGCTGCCGCTTTCAAGGAGCGGGAGACTAATCGCTTAGAAGAAACCCCGCTATGCCTCAGACGAACCATCAAACAAACAAAGTGTCAATACAGGATTAAGATTGAATCCTACTACACCGGCTCTGATGCTCGTCGGATGTGGCAGGGCTTGAAAACTATTACGGACTACAAAGGGAAACCCAGATGCGAGCTGCCCAGTGACGCAGCCTACCAGGCGAGGTAAATGCCTTTTATGCTCGCTTCGAGGCAAGCAACACTGACGCATGCACAAGAGCACCAGCTGTTCTGGATGACTGTATGATAACCCTCTCGGTAGCCGATGTGAACAAAACCTTTAAACGGGTCAACATTCACAAAGCCACTGGGTAAGACGAGTTACCAGGACGTGTACTCAAACCATGCGTGGACCAACTGTCAAGTGTCTTCACTGACATTTTCAACCTCTCCCTGACTGAGTCTGTAATACCTACATGTTTCAAGCAGACCACCAAAGTCCCTGTGCCCAAGGAAGCGTAGGTAACCTGCCTAAATGATTACCGCCCCGTGGCACTCACGTTGGAAGCCATGAAGTGCTTTGAAAGGCTGGTCATGGTTCACATCAACAGCATCCTCCTGGACACCCTAGACCCACTCCAATTCGCATACTGCCCCAACAGATCCACAGATGACGCAATCTCAGTCGCACTCCACACTGCCCTTTCTCACCTGGACAAAAGGAACACCTATGTGAGAATGATGTTCATCGACTACAACTCAGTGCAACACCATAGTGCTCACAAATCTCATCACTAAGCTAAGGACTCTGAGTCTAAACACCTCCCTCTGCAACTGGATCCTAGACTTCCTGACTGGCTGCCCCCAGGTGGTAAGAGTAGGTAACAATACGTCTGCCACACTGATCCTTAACACTGGGGCCCCTCAGGGGTGTGTACTTAGTCCCCTCCTGTATTCCCTGCTCACCCACGACTGCGTGGCCAAACACGACTCCAACACCATCATTAAGTTTGCTGACGACACAACAGTGGTAGGTAGGCCTGATCACCGACAACGATGAGACGGCCTATAGGGAGGAGGTTAGAGAACTCGCAATGTGGTGCCAGGACAACAACCGCTCCCGTAATGTGAGCAAGACAAAAGATCTGATCATGGACTACAGAAAAAGGCGGGCCGAACAGGCCCCCATTAACATCGACGGGCTGTAGTGGAGTGGGTCGAGAGTTTCAAGTTTCTTGGTGTCCACATCACCAACGAACCATCATGGTCCAAACATGCCAAGACAAGAGGGCACGACAAAACCTTTTCCCCCTCAGGAGACTGAAAAGATTTTGCATGGGCCCCCAGATCCTCGAAATTATCAGAGACTCCAGTCACCCAAGTTATAGACGGTTTCCTCTGCTACTGCACGGCATGTGGTACCAGAGCGCCAAGTCTAGGACCAAAAGGCTCCTCAACAGCTTCTACCCCCAAGACATTAGACCCCCCCCCCCCCCACCTACATTGTTACCTATGCATAGTCACTTCGCCCCCACCTACATGTACCTCAACTAGCCTGTACCCCTGCACACTGACTCGGTAACGGTGCCCCCTTTATATAGCCTCGTTATTGTTATGCTTATTGTGTTACTTTTTATGATGACTTTTTATTTTAGCCTACTTGATGAATATTTTCTTCTTCTTGAACTGCACTGTTGGTTAAGGGCTTGTAAGTAAGCATTTCACGGTAAAGTCTACACTTGTTGTATTCGGCGCATGTGGCAAATCAAGTTTGATTTGATTTACAGCGCCAATGAACTTGGGTCAGACACACAGCTGTAGGTTATTTGCACAAGGGATAAGAAGTAATCAGGTGGGCCTATTTTGTGACATTTCCACGGGATCAGAGCACGCTGAGTGGTTATGGAAAGGGAGAGAGGTGGAAAGATCTTTCAGATACATAGAGGAACTATTGTCATTCTCAATGGATGTAAAAACAGACTTTGTTTACTTGAGGTGACGAAAATATTACTTTGAGAAGCTCCACAGGTCATAAGTGGTGGTGCGTTAAGCCAATCAGAAATACTATCAGATCTCCAAATGTGCACATTTATATGCCTACATTTGCACGCAGGACATGTAGCCTATAGGCCTACTTCTATGCGTAATCAGGTGCAGCTACAAAATTCACAAATTGAATGAAATTAACGAAAACTTGTTTCTCACAAGTGTAGCATAGGTTGTGCGCTCTGCAAACAACATATCCACGCCGACAATGAGAACGGTAAAGACCTGAGAATATAAGCTATTGAATGCATTAACAGAAATTACCATAAGCAAAAAAATGAATTATAGGAATTAACGGTAAATGCACTACTGATGATATATATACACAGTATATACAAAAGTATGTGGACACCCCTTCAAATTAGTGGATTTGGCTATTTCAGCCACACCCGTTGCTGAGATGTTTATCAAACATTGGCAGTAGAATGGCCTTACTGAAGAGATCTGTGACTTTCAACGTGGCACTATCATAGAATGCCACCTTTCCAACAAGTCGGTTCGACAAATTTCTGCCCTGCTAGACCTGCCCGGGTCAACTGTAAGTGCTGTTATTGTGAAGTGGAAGAGAAACAACGGCTCAGCCGCAAAGTGGCAAGCTCACAGAACGGGACCGCGTAGCGCGTAAAAATAACCTGTTCTAAGTTGCAACACTCACTACCAAGTTCCAAACTACACACTGGAAGCAATGTCAGCACAATAACTGTTAGTCGGGAGCTTCATGAAATGGGTTTCCATGGCCGAGCAGCCGCACGGCACACAAGCTTAAGATCACCATGCACAATGCCAAGCGTTGGCTGGAGTGGTGTAAAGCTTGCCGTCATTGGACTCTGGAGCAGTGGAAACACGTTCTCTGGAGTGATGAATCACGCTTCACCATCAGGCAGTCCCATGGGCAAATCTGGGTTTGGAACCAACTCTATATTAATGCCCATGGTTTTGTAATGAGATGTTCGACGAACAGGTGTCCACATTCTTTTGGTCATGTAGTGTATGTAGTGGGGAACTAACAAGGAAAGACAAACAATTCACACAATGAATTATGAAACAATGAATGTGCACAAATTGGCAGGAGGGGGTGCATTCTGGAGCGAGATATGCATTGTGCATCTTAGCCACACTCCTTCTTCTTGGACTGTGCCATCCCCACGGCCTCTGCAATGGATTAGTCTTAGCCTCCGCAATGGATTAGTTCACTGAGATGGCCGCGAATAAGACAGGTGTCTTTTGCCATAAAAAATATAGATATATTTGCTACTGCTCGACTAAAATCAATCTTGGTCGACAGCCTATCGACCAAACGATTGACCAGTCGACTAATTGGTGTCAGCTACCATTTAAGATTCATGGGGCCCCACGGTAAAAGTTGTCAGTTGAACCGAATCACTACGATTCTCAGCTTTTTACAGAGCTCTGTAGTCAGTATATTACCGCGACTGTGTCTTCTCCTACTATGCCAACAACCTTTGCATCCACCCTTTTGGAAAAGCTCATCCTACGGGAGCCAGGTAAAGCCGATTTTATATGTCTATACTAGGTGTTTTAGGGGATAAGACAGAAACCAAAACAAATGGACCTGAATGTTTCCAAATGTATATTTTGTGTGCATATAACTGTATTTGATGCCTGTATAATTCCTAAGATATATTCCAAACTCCAAGGATTCATTTGAATTTACTACAGGGGGTGTGAGTTTCAGAACACATACATGTGTTGAAGAGTGAAACTCCTTGAATGCTTTCCTAACACACAGACACCGGTGAGCAAGACGTTGATAGTCCACCTCCTAAGAAGGCTCACTATTTAAGAGATCGTACTGCTCCGACGTGACAAAAAATGTGCCCCTAAGTGCCACCCGTTACAAAATGTGTAGGGACACACTTGCAAGGGTATTGTCTGAGATTCCTCAAAGACATCGACTCGGGTCTTGGTCTAATTAATTCCAAAGACTAATCAGGGGAGCCAATAATTGCCAGGAGCATTTCAAAGTAACGAGGGGAGAAGGGAGAAAATGTATTTGCCTTCGAGGTAGCATTGATCTGAGGAGTAAAAAAGAGGAGTGTTAAATGAATGCCTTCACAGAGAGGAACTGGGCCAATGGAGAACTGTGGGGTTTAGCCACATGGAGAGATCCAACAACCCAAGGAGAAGAAAGGCACAGCTGAGTCGCCGACCATGCCACTGAACACATGGAAAAGGATAGTTAGTGAGATTCTAATCGACTAGATCTCCTTCTGCCTCACAAAACGTGCTAATGTCCTAAAGCGCCTCGTCTTGCCTCGCTCTATCGACTTTCTGCTCATTCAATTTGGCTGCTTATAAAACTCAGTAATGCATATTTATTTGAATGCTTTTTAAACTTTGCATCTACGTGTAGCACGATGAAGAAGCACTTGCTGGGCTCATTAATAAATTGTATCGTGACTGACACACAGTGAGGCTTTATACTCTTTGAAGCAGAGAAACAAAGGGAATATTTACCAGATCACGTGAGTCCTTGCCGCTTAGTGGATCAGAAGGAATTAACACATCAGCAAGGAGAGTCATGCAGACCGGAGTCAAGGGTGTGTGTGTGCGTGTGTGCGTGTCAGAGGTCAAGGTGCCAGGCGGATAGTTGGAACGCCTCCATTTGTTCCTCTTGTTGCCATGGCACAAGTCTTCATGAGTCTGACTTCCTGATTGGTGGATTGGAATGTGTGACTTCAAGTGGACATTTTAAAGAACTGGAAGAGAGAGTGTTCATAGCTGCACAGTATATTTTGTGCTAGCTACCTTTCTCTCTCAAAGTGGCTCCATGGCCTGGTGTTCCCTTCGGTAGTAACGAGGTGGCCCCAGTGTTCAGTTTCAGCTCTCGTAAATCAGACCACATGGATCCAAATCCTGTCTGGCATTGCCAGAGCTTTTTCTGTCTCTTGATCTTTAAGAACAACTGTCAATAACGCCCACAGCAGTGCCACAGCAATGCCACAGCAGTGCCACAGCAATGCCACAGCAGTGCTTGATGTGGTAATCGCCTTAGTCCAGTAAATACAGGTAATAAGAACACATTAGGAGTAAAAAAAACAACCTACGCCTTTTCAGTTAATTACTTCATCCACTGTGTGATGCCAGTGGTTTCTGCCTTTTTCTGCCAGAAAGACCCATGAGTTATTCCAAGTTGTACTAAAGGCAAAGCCAGGAAAGACCTGTCTTCCCAGGGCAGAAAGGGCTATGTGACCTGAGGGTTCACTTAGACCCATTACGGGAGCTACTAGCTACACGGACCTGATGTTCACATCAGCACGTCACACGGGCTCACGCAGAGCAAGATGAGACTGTGTAAAAACAAGCGAATGTAATATTCATGTCTTCTGGGTTTTGTTGTTTCTCTCTGTCATTAGCTACTGGTCTGGCGTAGGGATCTTCAAAAAAGCAACACCACAGTTGTGGCTCCCTTTTTAAGTTTGAGATATTCAGAGAGAGAGGGAGACTGTCTGGCTGACTGGAAATGGCTAAGCTTAAAACGCACGGATGGATGCACACACACACGTTGACACTCGCAGACTCGCAGACATTCACACACACACACACACACACACACACACACACACACACGCCCACACACTCACTCACCCTCACACCATTCGTTATTCATGGCGTTGCAGTGTAGGCTGGTGGTGCGTTGGTTGTGTCGCGTCCAACAGTTTGGTACAGGCTGTTTTGGCCTCTTATTTGCAGTCCTCGTTAGATGGCCAGATTCACACTTTGAAAAACACTGTGTGAATTAAGAGAATGTAACACCGCCACCAGGTTTTTGGAGGACTCTGACATTTGGAAGTTCACTGAGACGTGGCTTAATTATTGAATCTATTGTTAACGCCGATGTAGTGGACACTCAGCATTTTTGACATTTTCATTCAGTCGATCGAGTATTTAATCAACCCTTTCATTTCGACAATCATTGATTTCCAAACAAACCTTGAGTTGCCGCAGAGGCTGAAACAGCTTCTTTCTGCAGAGAGAGCGAGAGTCACACGACGTCTGCTTCTTCCACGCCACAGACACACTGATGGCCTGTTATTATGTTGCTTCCCTGTCAAACTTTCCTAAACAAACGTTTCATGTCGAATCCTCAAATCTTCAGAGATAATGGCAAAACCTGTCCTTTCCAGAGGAAATGAGAAGTCTGGCTTTTCGGGAGTTGGGACTTGGCCTTCAACCAATAGGGCTAGCTTAGACAAACAGCATACAGTAGCTATGCCTCTGATCATCTTATTAGTATTTCATTTTTGGAGAGTAAGAAAAGTGCCCTGTGGTGATGTTAAAATATAGAACTCTAGCTTCATCTTTATTTATCATTAGTGGAGCCTATTGCTTAACCCTTTCCTCATTCCCTTGAAGTGTCCCATTACTTGCTGGCGATTTGTGTATAGTTCATTCTATTTAGTTTTTGCATGTTTCCGACATACACTTTTTTAGTGCACAGTGTGTTGCCTAACCATTTATTTGCTTTCTCAATGGCCCCCCATTCCACTGCTGTCGATTCCATTATATCTAGTTCATTCTATTCAGTTTTCAAAAGTTCCCGAAACTCCCGACACCGTGCATTTTTCAGAGTGCTACTCAACCTCTGAGCACCTTGTGTTATTTATAACAGACATCACTCAACATATGCCACCCAGAGTGTCCTAGCCGTCTGCCTCCCCCACCCAGAGTGTCCTAGCCGTCTGCCTCCCCCACCCAGAGGGACTTTAACTAGCTCTTGAGTGAAATGACAGCTAATTGAGGTGGCCCCTCTCTGGCCTGAGTGCTGGCAGAGGACCCACTGCTTTCAACCACCATCTGTGAAATGACTTGTCATAATCAAAAGAAAATGACAGAGTGCGGGAGGGCGGTGGATGGCGACATCAAGAGAAATGTAACGGGAAGATGGTCCTCTTTGACAAGTGGTTTAGGTTTGGTATATTTACCTTATTTGTTTATTTATTTATCTGCCACTGCAGAGAGGAAGCGGCCGAGAGGTCAAGTTCAGGCGCTAGCAAACTACAACTAGACCAGGATTCCAGTGCTTATCAGTAGCTATGATAGTCTCCTTAGAATGGTGACTCTGGTATGAGTGTTTTTCTCTCAGTATGGTGTTTCGTAGATTTATTCTCTCACAGCCTCTTGCGTGTCCACAGGGAGAGCGGGAGAGAGAACACCACCACACAACCTGCTGCAGCATGAATGTCAAATATTCATAAGAGACCTCCTCTCAACATCTGTTCACACAACAATAAACTGGACATATGTCAGACGCTCATTTGCATCCATGCTCAGTGCTCAGAAACGTGAGTGAGTGAATAGCTGACCGACAGATGGACGCACAATGACGGAATGAGTACAGCCCAATTAAACACTGCTCCTGCCAGGGGAGAAAAGGTCATTGAATGAAATGTCATAACACAACAACATTGTTTGAGCCTGGCTGTAAGTTTTTATTTTTTTTATCCGAAATGTGTCGCTGTCTGGGCCACTTTTTCCCTCCCCATTTTTCTGAGAACCGCGGCGTCCGGCTAGATTTAATGCATTGTTGTTTATGCACCCTTGAGGTCTTTTTTGAAAAGCCTGTCGTAAACACAGACAGACACAGACAGGGCTTTGTAATGAACTTCCAGATTTCACTGAAATGGAAACACAAAACAAAGACGACCAGTCTCCTGATGGTCTGATTAGCTCCAGAGCTCAGACTCTAAATGTGGGCATTCTCACCATTCAGGTCGGGGGGGGAAATGGAGATATGTGTTTGATGATGGGGTGTCAGATAGCATGATATTGCCTTTTCCCTGAAGCACCGTGGGCCTCTGAAGACGGCACTGCGGGACTTTCACAGTAGCAGACCTCATTCTGGGAAGCTGCCTCTTATCAGCGCCAGCGATCGTGTGGCCGTGGATATAATATAAGATCAGTAAGGCAAGAGGCAACCAGTGTAGTCATGCACACAGTCACTGCCTCATATACGCGGGCTGCAAAGCACACCCAAGCATGCACGATAAACTGTTTTCCCTGTACCCTTTTTATATCTATTTTCCTATTTGCCTCTTTCATTCAAATAGACGTCTACTGTACATTCACAGTTCTGTGATCACACAAATGGGTAGAGACTGTCATTTTTTTTTTTTAAAGGCTACGGACTACCCCTTCTTGGTTACTACACACACCTACACAGATTGTCTTTATAGCTGTGCATTGAATACATCAGCAGAGCATTATCGCTGAGGTATGGTTTTTGCCCACGCCGGCTTTATCAAAGAGAGAGATGAAACGAACAAGAAAAAAGTCAAATGCAGGCAGGCTTTGTCTTCCCTGTTGACATTTAATCAGCCACTCCCAGGAGAGCCAGGCAGATGCTGCTACATGACCTGACCTCTCGTTATTTTGGGGATTGGGTAAAGGTAAAAATAGTCTGAGATAGTGTAGTGCAGGGTTTCCCCCTGGGTGCTGGGGTCGCCCCTGGGTGCTGGGGTCTCCCCTGGGTGCTGGGGTCGCCCCTGTGTGCTGGGGTTTCCCCTGGGTGCTGGGGTCGCCCCTGGGTGCTGGGGTCGCCCCTGTGTGCTGGGGTCGCCCCTGGGTGCACGTGTTAGTTTTTGACCCAGCACTACACTACTGATTCAAATAACCAAAGCTTGTTTGTTATTTGAATCAATTGTGTAGTTCAGGTGGGGCCCCAGGACCGGGTTTTTGTGAAACCCTGGTGTAGCGTTTGCAGGTTTCCTCCTCCTGACTTTGTGCTTCCTGTGCTGGAGCAGAAACAGAACAGAGAGAGGTGGAGTAATACCCGAGTGCTGCAGTAGACTCTGTGTCTCCAGGAATGTATGGACCGTCTCCAGTTGATGTGTGGAGTAGAGCAGCCACCCCTTCTGGTGGGGTGGAACTTAAACAGTGAAACTACCTTGAACTTTCCCTGCTGACTGATGTATCTGATGTACGTCTGAAATGTATGAAGGGAGTTCAAGGTAAGGCTGGGTTTTTTATGAAAGCTATAACCACCACTCTTCCCTCACATCCTCTCCTAGTGCCAACTACAAAAGATGTCTCCCTCTCATCAGCCCTGCCTGAGACCACCACTCTCATCACCACCACCACGTCCACAGTCAAAGGCCCAGTTAACACCACGATTCCGGCTGACCCCAGGGATGGGAGAGAGAGAGAGGCGGGAAACCCAGCGGAGGACCCCCATGGGACGGCTGACCCCACTGCCCCAGAGATCCCCCCCACCCCCAGGCGCTTCTGTGAGGGAACAACGAAGAGAGGCATTTCCTGGCCCCAGACACACACTGGAGTCACCGTGGAGAGACCCTGCCCCAAAGGAACCAGAGGTACTATCGGGAACCAGGATGGTGGGTGGGGGGAGGGAAGGTGTGTGTGTGTAGTCCTCTGTGTATGAATGTGTTTGTGCTTATTAGTGTGTTTAGACATTGTCTTTCACATAGCCTACCTTACATTGGACAAGGTCCCAACATGTGATATTCATTACCTACAATATGCTAATAGGGCCAAACAGACAATATAGGAAGATAAAATAAACAGTAAGATAATGTACAATGTGGTGGCGTAAGGGGATGTATATTATCATTGTTTTTTCAATAATATGGAATGCAGACACGCAGGGCATCAAGGCTTTCAAAGAATTCAGTAATATATACGGTACAGAGCAGTGGCGGTCAATGCAGTTTAAGATGAGGGAGGATGATTTTCTTTTCATGAGCATTGCCTTATTTCTATTACAGCACGTTGGATGACTCTCATTCATATCCCATTCACCCAGTTCTATGTAACAGCGATAGGTTTAGGCTACTACATGATACTGAATGTCCCCTATACCCCTCACACTCTTGAATGCATCTAGCTGATATAGGGTGTAATCATTAGCCCAACATCTGCAAATTAGTGTTTCTGTTGGACATATTCAGATATGTTTTGTTCCATTTGATTTTTTCAACAGAACTGGCTAAATGAATACATCCCTGATCACGTGTAAACATAGTTCACTTTCATAGCAGCCACATTTTTATTCCCTCTCGCATCTATGAACTCTCCTCCTCTAACCTTTTTCCCTTCACTTGTGGACTTCAATGCACAACACATGACCAGCTGTGTGTGACCAGGTGGAAAAATCTTTACAAGCCAAACCATATCATAACCGCTATACACAGCCTACATCGTTGTCACCATATTAGCTAAAGTAACATCGTAGTCAATTAACCTACAATTGTGCAGTGATGTTAGTGTACAGTCAGTAAGCAGTTTAGCACTTACACAGGCAGGCCCTGCTGGTAATAAATGAGTAATACCAAATGCTTACCTTAACTTGGAAGAGTTCCAGTGTTGTGTTGGATAGTCATAGCCAGCTAACTAACATAGCATCCCTCTGTTTGAGTAGGCTAAACTAGCAAGCTGCATTTGCTAGCTGAGTGAAACTGAAAGGGAAAAAATGACTCTTTCTTGCTTCTCCTTCATTTTGGAAGAAATTAATTTGTTCAAAACTGTTAAAGTATTGTCTTTCTCTCTCTTTGAGTCAACGACTCACCACATTTTATGCACTGCAGTGCTAGCTAGCTGTAGGCTATGCTTTCAGTACTAGATTAATTATCTGATCCTTTGATTGGGTGGACAACATGTCTGTTCATGCTGCAAGAGCTCTGATAGGTTGGAGGACGTCTTCCAGAAGTCATAATTGCTGTGTAAGTCTATGGAAGGTGATGAGAACCATGAGCCTCCTAGGTTTTGTATTGAAGTCGATGGCTGTCCTCTGACTACACCATGGTGCTGCCCTACAGTGCTGTTGAAGCTACTGTAGGCCTTCATTGCAAAATAGCGTGTTTTTATAAATCATTTGGTGATGTGATTATATTTTTAGTATCGTTTTATCTAAAAAAGGATAACTTTGTAAATGTTTTAATTTTTATTTATTTTATCAAATTCAATGAGGATGGTCCTCCTCTTCCTCCTCTGAGGAGCCTCCACTGGTAATGGCAACTTTATTAATTCACAACCAGCAATTAGACCTGTGGTATATTCAAACCTTTTCAACAGGGAACCCATTTTTTACTGATGGAATTTCTGGGGACCCCATTTTTCACCCCAAGAATTTCTCGCGACCACACCCTAATCCCAAATATAATTACACAAGCTTTTAAAATCTGTAAAATGTATGTAGATTTTTACATCAACAAATAACCTTAAATTCATTTAATTTTCAAAAGAAAGCAATAAATAAATGTACTTGATACATTGATTTTTTGGGGGGTGGGGGGGGGGGCCTCACTGCAGTTCATAACCCCAACTTTGGATACCACTGAATTAGACTATAAGAAGACAGACAATGATTCCTACAGTATAAAGATGATATGTATGAGAATATCTCACTGTTCAGTGTCCGCTTTTAGACAGTACAAAGCTGGCAACCTTTCTGGTTCCTACTGGTCAGCCACTTTTTGCATCATTGCTTTTTTGACCGCGGCTGACCTCGGTTGTTTGTTTTTCCTGAGAAACTTGTTGAGAGGAGGACAGGAATGGTAGGAGGGTGAAGAGTTGGCCTAGCCTCTTAAATACATTTTTATTTAACCTTTATTTAAACAGGCTGTACTCATTGTGATGCAATTTCTTTTGATAGAGAGAACTGTTCAAGATGGCAGTGGTCAGCAACGTTACAGAAATGTACACAAAGAAATGCACACATACATTAAAAACAGACAATAGGGTTGTGTAATGGTTGTCTTTGTTGTGCGTTTCTCCAGGCATTGCCTCCTACCTCTGCACGGTGGCAGGGGGGACCTGGAACCCAAAGGGACCTGACCTCAGCAACTGTACCTCCCACTGGGTCACTCAAGTGGCACAAAAGGTTGGTCAACAATGTCCCCCCATGGCTCTGGTGACAGCGATGGAAGGAACAAAACACATCAGCTTTCCTCTTCTACTTTATCTGAAAGGGCACGGTGTATCTGTCATTTTCTGGCACCTGGTTGGTTTCAACACCAAAGAAGAGGCTTGCCCATACATATACTGTATTCCACTGAATGCCTTATAGATGTAAACAAAATACACATTTAATGCACATTTGTTTATATTTTTCTTGCACACTGTGGATTGCTTTCTGTGGGCTATAGCTTGCAGCATTAATATTGATTTGAGTTTAAATCAGTATGTGATACATTACCTGTACCTTACCTGACTCTGTGATGCCTATCATCCAAAGATGTTTCACCAATGACCATGAGCCTTTTCCTGCTCTGCTGTTTTCTTCCTTTATCCACCTTAAATCAGTATTATAAACTGGGTGGTTCAACCTCTGAATGCTGATTGGCTGACAGCCGTGGTATATCAGACCGTATACCACGGGTATGACAAAACATTTATTTTTACTGCTCTAATTACTTTGGTAACCAGTTTATAATAGCAATAAGGCACGAGGGTTTGTGGTATATGGCCAATATACCACGGCTAAGGACTGTGTCCAGGCACTGCGCGTTGCGTCGTGCATAAGAACAGCCCTTAGCCGTGGTATATTGGCAATATACTACACCCCCTCTTGACTTATTGCTTAAGTATCCATTATATCCTTAAGTATCCAGCACATAGTTAACATATCACATACCAGGTACAGTATTTAGTAGGAAACAAGTCATTAAAAGCTTAAACCGGACCTTTAATATTGCAGTTTTTCCTCCAACTCCAGATCCGTAGTGGGGAGAATGCGGCTAACCTAGCCAATGAGCTGGCCCACCACACACAGGGTCCAGTGTTCGCCGGTGACATCAGCTCGTCAGTGCGTCTCATGGAGCAGCTGGTGGACATCCTGGACGCTCAGCTCCAGGAGCTATGCGAAAAGGACTCCGCTGGGCGTAGCTTCAACAAGGTAATATAAAACAATTTGTCATTTAGCAGGCGATTTGAGTTCATAAATCTGAGTATATGTGACCTCAGGTAGGCTAGTTAGTACGAGAGCCGTACATTGTATAAACATACGTATATCTCTGGGTGGGGAGTATTTCCTCCCCTCCTGCCCTCGCTTTGCTCCACCTTTTGACTCTACATAGGTTAACCCACTCATTAGCCCTCCCCACACTTCTCCTTCCAGGTGAGGTTAGGGGGAGGAGTGGGAGGAGAGGCCGGCCCAGCCCATAGGGGGAGCTGTGGCTGTGGAGAGGGAGGAAGCTCATTCTTCCAGCCCCACCTCTTCTTAGTAATTACTGGGTTCTGAAACGCAGCCTTCTCACCTGGCAGCTCTGACTTAGAGCTGATGGATTGCAGCCCCTCGCTAGCCAACACAAATAATAACTCCTCTCCCCCATCACCAACTTCTAAAACCAAAGTTGCGCCCCTGGCGACAGTCATATGGAGAAATGAATTACGGTTTTACAGTACTATTCAGAACCTAAAAGTGAAATGAATTACGATTTTACAGTACTATTCAGAACCTAAAAGTGAAATGAATTCAGGTTTTACAGTACTATTCAGAACCTAAAAGTGAAATGAATTACGGTTTTACAGTACTATTCAGAACCTAAAAGTGAAATCATTTGGACCAAAAGGGACCAGGGTAGTGTTGTCTTGGTTACTTTTGGGTTAGCTAGTCCTAGACTGAATCTTTCGGTCTATGTTCTGGCTGTACTTTCTTAAAACTGCACAGTACTATACTCCTGCAGCCACGATGTAGCTAGCTGTGGGAATAATGAAGCATTTTCCTTTGACTGAGGCGGAGACCATTCAACAAAAGGCTCGACAATAAAACCCAAAGCCGGCATACTGTTATAACCCCAGTGCCGTGGAATCCAAATGACCATCTCCTGCTTAGTTTATTTTCTCAGTGCTTTATAAAACATCGTTAATGCAAAGCGTAGGAATTTTATCTCAGCGATTCCCCATCTATGCTGTGCAGCTCTGTCTTGGCCGGCCACACCCTTGTCGTTATGGAAGCTAGATACAGCTTCCCGAAACACATTTTACAATGTGTTGCATAATACACAGTGATCTTCTTATTTCATCTACCTAGCATAAGGTTTATATATTACCATTTCCATCCTGATGGGTAAGTGGTGTATTTTAGGATATCTGTTTTCTAAAGACATAGACTAACCTCCGTTTCCCTCCGAGCTCTTTTGCTTCCTAATAGTGTGCCTCTTGTTCTTAATCCTCACTTTGTGTTAAAAAGCTTCAAAAGAGAGAGAGGACTTGCAGGGCATATATGAAGGTACTGTATGTCTGCTGGTTCCACAAAGGTGGACCTTTCCACAATAAGCTCAGTTGGTGTCTTGTCTGTCTGTCTGTGATTATCTGCTGGCTTGTCTGTATGCAAAACACATCTGCTTCTCCACCTGTCTCTCTGCTTGTGCATCTGCCAGCCTGTCTATTTGCCTGTGTGTCTGCTAGCCTGACGGTATGTCCATCTATCTCTCTACCCCTCAACTCACCTGTCTGTCTGGTCTGTCGATCTGCCTGCCTGTCTGTCTGTCTGTCAATATCGCTGCCTGTCTGTCTGTAAGTCAATATCTCTCCTATCTCTTATCTCTCTCTATTCCCCTCCCTCTTTGTGCGTTGTATGAGTAATTGCCTTCCCACGGCCGTAATTGTAGCTCCCTGTCAGCCAGAAGTTTGATCAAAGTGGCAGTGTACTCAGTTTTTCACTTTACCATTTCCAGCCTCTCCTTGTTCCTCCTCTCGCTGACAAAAGTGCCAATTTTTGTGTTTGTTTGATGGATTCATTTTCAGTCCCATTAATGTGTTTGTGTTCATATAGGATTTGTTGGGTCTTTTCATTCCTTTCTCTCTTCATGCCATTTTCCTTTCCTCCGAGTTTATAATCTGAGAGCAGGTCCTGTTGAAAGAAGCGGTTCTAGCGTAAACACAGTGGGCCTGCCTTGCACGAAACGAACCAGCCTCCTCAGACCTCTGTCTCTCTCTTCAGTCTCTATGTTTGACTGGTGGGAGCATTCTTCACCATGAGTTAGGGCTGTTTTTACTGAGGTCTCTTTTACTGTGAGACATTGGGATACACTGCATGTCACCGTCAACTTGATTTACGGGTGTCTTCTTTATTCATCAATAGGCAATGTAAGTGAAGTCAGCACCACCACCACCACCCAAGCGTTTCCTGCTCACTGTAGGACATCTTGGGTAACACCCTTTGTGATTGGTGTGTGGTGGGGCCGCCACCCAGGCGAGAATTATATAAATTAAAGAGGACTCAATCAGAACAGAGTTATTTTTTTTCTTTGTTCTAAAGCTGCCGCAAATTAAAGACAACGATTATTTTTATTTCTTCTTTATTTCAAGGAAGGGGGTACACACCAGGAGGGTAGACCATTGTGTGTTGATTTGTTTGTCTGAGGTGTAGCGGCCCTAGCCCTGAAATCACTACTGCTACTCTGTCTCCTTCACTCTCTTCCTATCCTATCCAGCTCTGACTGGGCTTGTAGGCATATCATAGATCTAGGTAATAATGGTAGCCAGCCGTGTGGTTGGTTTACTTGTTGTGTTGATTGGTTAATCATCAGTCTGGTGTGATAGCGAGGGACTACAGTGTTTATTCGCCCCACTGGTTAATCCAGACAAAAGGGTAATTGTGCCTATGGTCAATTAGTGTGTGTGTGGATGATAATCACAGCTTTGCACTAATTGGTACATTGAGTGACTGTTGTTATTGGCTAATTACCACTATAGTGTAGCCTGGGCCTCTGCTGTGGTTAATGTCACCTGTGGTTAAATTGTCACTGGTTTATCGGGTCATGGGGTTGATATGGATTTGTGGGGAAATTATGCTGATGGATATGTTTATCTGTAGGGATAGCGCTGCTGTGTGGGTATGGATATCAGTTATATGGGAGTCATCAATGGGCTAGCGTTAGCGCTGCTGTATGGGTATGGATATCAGCTATATGGGAGTCATCAATGGGCTAGCGTTAGCGCTGCTGTGTGGGTATGGATATCAGTTATATGGGAGTCATCAATGGGCTAGCGTTAGCGCTGCTGTGTGGGTATGGATATCAGCTATATGGGAGTCATCAATGGGCTATCGTTAGCGCTGCTGTATGGGTATGGATATCAGCTATATGGGAGTCATCAATGGGCTAGCGTTAGCGCTGCTGTGTGGGTATGGATATCAGTTATATGGGAGTCATCAATGGGCTAGCGTTAGCGCTGCTGTGTGGGTATGGATATCAGCTATATGGGAGTCATCAATGGGCTAGCGTTAGCGCTGCTGTGTGGGTATGGATATCAGTTATATGGGAGTCATCAATGGGCTAGCGTTAGCGCTGCTGTGTGGGTATGGATATCAGCTATATGGGAGTCATCAATGGGCTAGCGTTAGCGCTGCTGTGTGGGTATGGATATCAGCTATATGGGAGTCATCAATGGGCTAGCGTTAGCGCTGCTGTGTGGGTATGGATATCAGCTATATGGGAGTCATCAATGGGCTAGCGTTAGCGCTGCTGTATGGGTATGGATATCAGCTATATGGGAGTCATCAATGGGCTAGCGTTAGCGCTGCTGTGTGGGTATGGATATCAGCTATGGGAGTCATCAATGGGCTAGCGTTAGCGCTGCTGTATGGGTATGGATATCAGCTATATGTCATCAATGGGCTAGCGTTAGCGCTGCTGTGTGGGTATGGATATCAGCTATATGGGAGTCATCAATGGGCTAGCGTTAGCGCTGCTGTATGGGTATGGATATCAGCTATATGGGAGTCATCAATGGGCTAGCATAAGCGCTGCTGTGTGGGTATGGATATCAGCTAACTAACTAGCCATTTCACATCGGTTACACCAGCCTAATCTCGGGAGTTGATAGGCTTGAAGTCATAAACAGCGCAATGCTTGAAGCATTGCGAAGAGCTGCTGGAAAAGGCACGAAAGTGCTGCTTGAATGAATGCTTACAAGCCTGCTGCTGCCTACCATCGCTCGGTCAGACTGCTCTATCAAATCACAGACTTAATTATAACATAATAACTCACAGAAATACGAGCCTTAGGTCATTAATATGGTTGAATGCGGAAACTATCATTTCGAAAACAAAACGTTTATTCTTTCAGTGAAATACGGAACCGTCCCTAAGTCTAAATATTGCTGTTACATTGCACAACCTTCAATGTTATGTCATAATTATGTAAAATTCTGGCAAATTAGTTTGCAATGAGCCAGGCAGCCCAAACTGTTGCATATACCCTGACTCTGCGTGCAATGAACGCAAGAGAAGTGACACAATTTCACCTGGTTAATATAACCTTTCTTTTAGCTAAATATGCAGGTTTAAAAATATATATTTCTGTGTATTGATTTTAAGAAAGGCATTGATGTTTATGGTTAGGTACACGTTGGAGCAACGACAGTCCTTTTTCGCGAATGCGCACCGCATCGATTATATGCAACGCAGGACACGCTAGATAAACTAGTAATATCATCAACCATGTGTTGATAGTTATAACTAGTGATTATGATTGATTGTTTTTTATAAGATAAGTTTAATGCTAGCTAGCAATTTACCTTGGCTTCTTACTGCATTCGCGTAACAGGCAGGCTCCTCGTGAGGCAGGTGGTTAGAGCGTTGGACTAGTTGTAAAGGTTGCCAGATTGAATCCCTGAGCTGACAAGGTAAAAATCTGTCGTTCTGCCCCTGAACAAGGCAAGTTAACCCACCGTTCCTAGGCCATCATTGAAAATAAGAATGTGTTCTTAACTGACTTGCCTTGTTAAATAAAGTTGTAAAAAAATTATAATAATTTAATCGGAAAAATCGGCGTCCAAAAATACCGATTTCCGATTGTTATGAAAACTTGAAATCAGCCCATTTCGATTCATCGGTGACCTCTAGTTCAGACCCCTTTTTCCACATTCTGCTACGTTACAGCCTTATTCTAAAATCGCAACAAAAAATGATCCCTCATCAATCTAACCACAATACCCCATAATGACAAGCAAAAACTTTTTATTTTATTTTAGCAAATGTTTTAAAAAATATATATATAAAAAAACTGATATCACTTTTACATAAGTATTCAGCCCCTTTACTCAGTACTTTGTTGAAGCACCTTTGGCAGCAATTACAACCTTGAGTCTTCTTGGGTATGATGCTACAAGCTTGGCACACCTGTATTTGAGGACTCTTCCATTCTTCTCTGCAGAGCCTCTCAAACTCTGTCAGGTTGGATGGAGAGCATTGCTGCACAGCTATTTTCAGGTCTCTCCAGAGATGTTCGATCGGGTTCAAGTCCGGGCTCTGGCTGGGCCACTCAAGGAAATTAAGAGACTTGTCCTGAAGCCACTCGTGCGCTGTTTTGGCTGTGTGCTTATGGTCGTTGTCCTGTTGGAAGGTGAACCTTCGCCCCAGTCTGGGGTCCTGAGCGCTCTGGAGCAGGTTTTTATTAAGAATCTCTCTGTACTGTGCTCTGATCATCTTTCCCTTGATCCCGACTAGTCTTCCATTCCCTACCGCTGAAAAACATCCCCACAGCATGATGCTGCCACCACCATGCTTCACCATAGGGATGGTGCCAGGTTTCCTCTAGACATCACGCTTGACATTCAGGTGAAAGAGTTCAATCTTGGTTTCATCAGACTAGAGAATCTTGTTTCTCATGGTCTGAGAGTCCTTTGATGCATTTTTGGCAAACTTCAAGCGGGCTGTCACGTCCCTTTTCTGAGGAGTGGCTTCCATCTGGACACTCTACCATCAAGGCCTGATTGGTAGTTGTCCTTCTGGAAGGTTCTCCCATCTCCACAGAGAAAGTCTAGAACTCAGAGTGACCATCGGGTTATTGTTCACCTCCCTGACCGAGAGGCCCTTCTCCCCCGATTGTTCAGTTTGGCCGGGTGGCCAGCTCTAGGAAGAGTTTTAGTGGTTCCAAACTTCTTCAATTTAAGAATGATGGAGGCCACTTTGTTCTTGGGGACCTTCAATGCTGCATAAATGTTTTGATACCCTTCCCCAGATATGTGCCTCGACATAATCCTGTCTTGGAGCTCTACAGACAATTCCTTCGACCTCATCGCTTGGTTTTTGCTCTGACATGCACTGTCAACTGTGGGACCTTATATAGACAGGTGTGCACCTTTGCAAATTATGTCCAATTAATTGAATTTACTGCAGGTGGACTCCAATCAAGTTCTAGAAATATCTCAAGAATGATCCATCAAAAGAGGATGCACCTGAGCTAAATTTCGATTGTAAATACAGTACCAGTCAAAATATTAGAAACACCTATTCATTCAAGGGTTTTTCGTTGTTTTTACTATTTTCTACATTGTAGAATAATAGTGAAGACATCAAAACTATGAAATAATGCAAATGGAACCAAAAAAAGAGTTAAACAATTCAAAATCTATTTTAGATTCTTCAAAGTAGCCACCCTTTGTCTTGATGACAGTTTTGCACAGTCTTAGCATTCTCTCAACCAGCTTTACCTGGAATGATTTTCCGACAGTCTTGAAGGAGTTCGCACATATGCTGTGCACTTGTTGGCTGCTTCTCCTTCACTCTGCGATCCAACTCATCCCAAACGATCTCAATTGAGTTGAGGTCAGATGATTGTAGAGGCCAGGTCATCTGATGCAGCATTCCATCACTCTCCTTCTTGGTCAAATAGCCCTTACTCAGCCTGGAGGTGTGCTGGGCCATTGTCCTGTTGAAAAACAAATGATAGTCCCACTTAGCGCAAACCAAAAGGAGGATGGCGTATCACTGCAGAATGATGTGTTAGCCATGCTGGTTAAGTGTGCCTTGAATTCAAAATAAATCACTGACAGTGTCACCAGTAAAGCACCCCTACACCATCACACCTCCTCCTCCATGCTTCACGGTAGGAACTACTTATGCAGAGATCATCTGCTCACCTACTCTGCGTCTCACAAAGACACGGCGGTTGGAACCAAAAATCTCAAATTTGGACTTATCAGACCAAAAGACAGATTTCCATTGGTCTAATGTCCATTGCTTGTGTTTCTTGGACCAAGCAAGTCTCTTCTTATTATTGTTGTCCTTTAGTAGTGGTTTCTTTGCAGCAATTCGACCATGAAGGCCTGATTCACGCAGTCTCCTCTGAACATTTGATGTTGAGATGTGTCTGTCACTTGAACTCTGTGAAGCATTTATTTGGGCTGCAATCTGAGGTGCAGTTAACGCGAATGAACATCCTCTGCACCAGAGGTAACTCTGTCTTTTGCTGGATGTGATACAGCCTGGATTCGAACCTGGGACTGTAGTGACGCCTCTTGCACTGAAATGCAGTGCCTTAGACCGCTGCGCCACTCAAGAGCCCTATATAACACAACTGATGGTCTCAAATGCATTAAGAAGGAAAGATATTCCACAAATGAACTTTTAAGAAGGCACACCTGTTAACTTCTTGCGTCGAGCCATCCCGGATCCGGGATCGTGAATACAGCCTCAAGCTCATTACCATAACGCAACGTTAACTATTCATGAAAATCGCAAATGAAATTAAATCAATATGCTAGCTCTCAAGCTTAGCCTTTTGTTAACAACACTGTCATCTCAGATTTTCAAAAATATGCTTCTCAACCATAGCAAAACTAGCATTTGTGTAACAGTATTGATAGCTAGCATTAGCATTTAGCGTTAGCATTCAGCAGGCAACATTTTCACAAAAACCAGAAAACCATTCAAATAAAATCATTTACCTTTGAAGAACTTCGGATGTTTTCAATGAGGAGACTCTCAGTTAGATAGCAAATGTTACGTTTTTCCTGAAAGATTATTTGTGCAGGAGAAATCGGTCCGTTTTCTGCGTCATGTTTGGCTACCAAAAAAAAACGAAAATTCATTCGTCAAAACGCCAAACTTTTTTCCAAATTAACTCCATAATATCGACTGAAACATGGTAAACGTTGTTTAGAATCAATCCTCAACGTGTTTTTCACATATCTCTTCGATGATATATCGTTCGTGGAAGTGTGCTTTCCCCTCTGAATCCCATGGGAAAATGCCTGCAGCTGAAGATTACGCACCAATTTAGACAAAGGACACCGGGCGGACCCCTGGCAAATGTAGTCTCTTATGGCCAATCTTCCAATGATATTCCTACAAATACGTCACAATGCTGCAGACACCTTGGACGAACGGCAGAGAGCTTAGGCTCGTTCATGGCACATTCACAGCCATATAAGGAGACGATGGAAAACAGAGCCTCAAAAATTCTGCTCATTTCCTGTTTGAGGTTTCATCTTGGATTCGCCTGTAGCATGAGTTCTGTGGCACTCACAGATAATATCTTTGCAGTTTTGGAAACGTCAGAGTGTTTTCTTTCCAAATCTGCCAATTATATGCATAGTCGAGCATCTTTTCGTGACAAAATATTGCGCTTAAAACGGGCACGTTTTTTTTATCCAATAATGAAATAGCGCCCCCATGGGTTGAAGAGGTTAATTGAAATGCATTCCAGGTGACTACCTCATGAAGTTGGTTGAGAGAATGCCAAGAATGTGCAAAGCTGTCATCAAGGCAAAGGGTGGCTTCTTTGAAGATCTCAAATATAACATATATTTGTTTAACACTTTTTTGCTTACTACATGATTCCCTATTGTATTATTATTTCTTAGTTTTTATGTCTTCACTATTATTCTACAATGTGGAAAATAGTACAAATAAAGAAAATCCCTGGAATGAGTAGGTGTGTCCAAACTTTTGACTTGTACAGTATGTAAATAAGGTAGCTGTTTTTTAAATTGAATAAATGCAGCAAATTTGTCTAAAAACCTGTTTTTGCTTTGTCATTATGAGGTATTGAGTGTAGATTGATAACAAACAAAAAAGATTTAATCCATTTTAGAATAAAGCTGTAACGTAAGAAAATGTGGAAAAAGGGAAGGGGTCTGTATACTTTCCGAATGCACTGTAGATAAGCTACATGGGAGTCATCAATGGGGCTAGCGTTAGCGCTGCTGTGTGGATATGGATATAGATAGATATGCTAAGGTACATGGACGTTGTGAACTCTCCTGCACAGGGTCACAGTGACCTCCATTTTGATCAACATTTGATACTTTTTCTCGTGAGGCTTTGGAATGTTTTGCTTACTTACTGCTTATCAGCCAAGCAGGAAATGAAAGGATTGCCATTGAAAACAAGCAGAATTATGCCCTTCTTTACTTTGACTGCTACCCATGAAACAAATGGATTCATTTTCTTGATAACATTTTCCCCTCTAGGAAGGAAAAGCTGCACATTTCAAGGCCATAATGACCAGATCCTGTTATGGAATATATTTATTGTTAGCGAAGAGGAAGATAATTGCTCTTTGGGAAAAATCAGATGTTAAAGAACAGGAACCGAGCGAGTACTATTGTGGAAGAACTGCTCCATTCATTTGAAAAACATTTGGTTTGTGTTTGAACTTCCCCTCTGGCACAGTTTTGTTATTCAAAAGAAAATAAATGGGTCTAAACCAGGGAAGTGGGGAGACAACATCCTGTAGTTTTCATTCTGTGACCACCATGCCATCTTTAAGTGATGTTTTAATTTGAATGAATCTTCATATCATCTTTTAATTCCAGTGACCTTACTTGTAGATTTTTTGGGGGGTTGTCGCTTGTCCTTACTTGCCGTCAGCTTCATATGCTTTTCTTGCCCCTGTTTCTGCCTGTATGCTGCAGGTATTAGTAGAAGTTATGAGGGATCACATGTTTCTTTTTTTTAAGTGACAAAGGTCTGACATTTGACTTGTTTCCACGGATACAGGCCATTGTGGATACGGTTGACAACCTCCTGAGGCCGGAAGCCCTGAAGTCCTGGGAAGACATGAATTCCACGGAGCAAACGCACGCCGCCACCATGTTACTGGATACCCTGGAGGAAGGCGCCTTCATCCTTGCCGACAACCTGATTGAACCCGCTGTAGTCAAAGTGCCTGCAGACAACATAAGTATGTTTGTTTTTTCTACCCCCCCTGCCCATCACTCATAAAAAGGAAAAACTAGACAGACACGTCTGCCAGTTACAATCCACAGTTTTAATGATTATTTTCCTTTGTATTATCTCCCCCTGTCTTGGAAGAAAATTACTTTGACCTCAGTACTAAAATTGCCTTTTTTTTCTACAGTTTGTTATGTTCAAGGAAGTGGAAGTTAACATTCACAACCATTCTGTAGAAACATACTTCTGCTAGGCCCCAGGGCTTCTTTTCCATGGGCTTATTCATTCTAGACAAGAACCTGGACAGCTATTCCTCCAGGAGAGAGGCAAAGTGGTTTTTAGAAAGACCAAATTTAGTTGAAGTCACAGTAGGAGGTTTGATGTCTCGCTCAGCGCCAGGCAAGCTAATATGTTCTCACAGGCAGTTTATTAGCAATGTGATCTCATTCATTTAAGTCAGCTTTGTGCAGTGAACTGTCATTTTCCCTACACAAGCCTCTTTGTTGCTATGGTTATGAGTTCCCCACTGCCTTTTTCTTGCATAGTTAAGTAGGGGCATTGAATTTGTTCTGCAAGATGAACTGTCTGGTCCTCTCATGGAAAAATCAATTTAATCATTTGATACACTACATGACCAAAAGTATGTGGACACCTGCACGTCGAGCATCTCATTCCAAAATCATGAGCAGTCGGCGTTCCAATTCATCCCAAAGGTGTTCGATGGGGTTGAGGTCAGGGCTCTGTACAAGCCAGTCAAGTTTTTCCACACTGATCTCTGCAAACCATTTCTGTATGGACCTCGCATTGTGCACGGAGGCATTGTTATGCTGAAACAGGAAAGGGCCTTCCCCAAACTGTTGCCACAAAGTTGGAAGCACAGAATTGTCTAGAATGTCATTGTGTGTTGTAAAATTAAGATTTCCCTTCACTGGAACTAAAGGGCCTAGCCTGAACCATGAAAAACAACCCCAGACCATTTTTCCTCATCCACTAAACTTTAAAGTTGGCGCTATGCATTGGGGCAAGTAGTGTTCTCCTGTAATCCGCCAAACACAGATTTGTCCGTCGGACTGCCAGATGGTGAAGCGTGATTAATCACTCTAGAGAACGCATTTCCACTGCTCCAGTCCAAAGGCCGCGAGCTTTACACCACTCCGATGCTTGGCATCGCGCATGGTGATGTTAGGCTTGTGTGCGGCTGCTCGGCCACTGAAACCCATTTTATGAAGCTCCCGACTAACAGTTATTGTGCTGACGTAGCTTCCAGAGGACGTTTGGAACTTGGTAGTGAGTGTCGCAGACCATTTTTACGTGCTACACACTTCAACACTCGGCGGTCCCGCTCTGTGAGCTTGTGTGGCCTACCATTTCGCGGCTGAGCCGTTGTTGCACATAGACGTTTCCACTTCACAATAACAGCACTTACAGTTGACCGGGGCAGCTCTAGCAGGGCAGAAATTTGACAAACTGACTTGTTGGAAAGGTGGCATCCTATGACGGTGCCACGTTGCACTGAGCTCTTCAGTGAGGCCATTCTACTGCCAATGTTTGTCTATGGAGATAGCATGGCTGTGTGCTCAATTTTATAAAGCTGTCAGCAACGGGTGTGGCTGAAATAGCCGACTCCACTAATTTGAAGGGGGTGTCCACATACTTTTGTATATATAGTGCATTCTATACGGTAGCTATGTCCTCTAACCCTGCCTTAACCCTTTGTCGGTAAATGGTAATTACAAGCGGATAACAAAAACCAGATGTACTGCAGCCAGCTAATGCAAAATGTAATCGTTTGCCTATACACGCCATGTATAGTTAATCATTGCGAACAGGCTCTGTTTATGTGCTTTTAGCACACAGGGCCTCAACAACAGATTTTAAAAATATATATATATATTTCTACTAGTAGTAATATAGCTAGTAGAACTATCCCAATCTCTGACAATGCTACGTGAGGACTGAGGCCCCGGGACAGTCTTCTCTGCAGCTCGCCTGATGAGCAGCAGGAGAGAAGCCCAAAAGGATCCCTACTCCTAATTAACATAGTTTCCTGATTCAGGCTGAAACACAAATGGCACCTTGAGGCGAACGTCAAGGGCAGGAGGAGAGAAAAGGGAGGGGTAAGGGGGGGGGCGTTTAGGATAGAGGGAAAGAGAGAAAGAAGGAAGGAAGCGAAGGAAAGGAGAAAAAATGTCAGAGGGAGAACAATTCCTCATCTCTGAGTGTCAAAAGCGATCTGTGGTGAGGAAGTTGAGGCTGGTTCTGACAGGAGGGAGTGTGCTGATACGTGCGTCCTCCTGACCCCTCCGTAATTCCAAACATCAAAGAGAGAGAGAGAGAGAGAGCCATCCGGCAGCTGGCACAGCACAGCAGAGAGGAGAGCAAGAGAGAGAGCGAGGGATAGAGGGAGCGAGAGAGAGGGCAAGGGGTTTGCTGCAGGAATCTAGCAGGCTTTCCAGAGATTTGCTCGCTGGCGAGGCCAGAGTTATCTGAACCCACAGGGGGAAGAAAAAGCCCAATGATATTTTTTATCTTATGAATATTTGACATTCATGCTTCAGCAGGTTGGGTGGTGCTGTGCTCTCTCTCTCTCTCTCTCTCTCTCTCTCTCTCTCTCTCTCTCTCTCTCCATCTCTCCATAAGGAGCTCTGTAGGCCAGGGTTACGGGGGAGCTCTGTAGGCCAGGGTTACGGGGGAGCTCTGTAGGCCAGGGTTACGGGGGAGCTCTGTAGGCCAGGGTTACGGGGAGCTCTGTAGGCCAGGGTTACGGGGAGCTCTGTAGGCCAGGGTTACGGGGAGCTCTGTAGGCCAGGGTTGGGGGAGCTCTGTAGGCCAGGGTTACGGGGAGCTCTGTAGGCCAGGGTTACGGGAGCTCTGTAGGCCAGGGTTACGGGGAGCTCTGTAGGCCAGGGTTACGGGGGAGCTCTGTAGGCCAGGGTTACGGGGGAGCTCTGTAGGCCAGGGTTACGGGGGAGCTCTGTAGGCCAGGGTTACGGGGGAGCTCTGTAGGCCAGGGTTACGGGGGAGCTCTGTAGGCCAGGGTTACGGGGGAGCTCTGTAGGCCAGGGTTACGGGGAGCTCTGTAGGCCAGGGTTACGGGGAGCAGCTCAGATCCTTTTTTTTTTTTTTTACAGTAAATAGTGCCGGATGGGATATTGACAATGAGATTGGATTCTCTAGCTGGAACACTTGATCTGGTTCCTCCCTTCTTTCACACTTCCCAACCTTTATATGGACGCTCTATTAAACACTGCGTGTTGCTATTGAAACGTGACCTGTCAGTAATGTATACCACTACCGTTCCCTTCCTCCCCTCTCCCCCTCTCTCCGTCTCCTCCTGCTCCTCTCCCGCCGCTACCTCCCCCTCTCCTCGTCCTCTTTTAGTGCTGGATGTGTATGTGCTCAGTACTGATGGCCAGATGCAGGACTTCAGGTTCCCCCAGACCAGCAAGGGTGGAGCCTCCATTCAGCTGTCTGCAAACACAGTCAAAGTCAACAGCAAAAACGGTAACAAGAGAGAGAGAGGGGGGGGTGTATGAATGAATGTGATCACGCTGAAGGAGCATTGCCCTGCACTGTGACAGTGGCCGAAGTATAGAAATTAGAAGCAATTTTATACATTCACAATGCCACCATAAATCTTATTCTAATGTGTATTTCTTCCCCCAGGTGTGGCCAAGCTGGTTTTTGTCCTCTATAAGCACCTGGGCCGGTTCCTCAGTACAGAGAATGCCACTCTACGAGGAGGAGGAGGACGTAACCTTTCAGACCTGACCGTCAACTCGCACATCCTGGCCGCCTCCATCACCAAGGAGTCCAGCCGCGTGTTTGTGTCCGACCCCGTCATCTTTACCCTGGAGCACCTCGACGTGAGTCCCCCTTCCCCTTGGAAAAACCCTGGAGCTCTAGAGTCAGGCCGTGGTGTGGTTCAGTGCGGGGGGAAATAGTGGGAAAGAGGAATGGCTGTGTGGTCTTTAGTAGCTGTGGAGGATAAATGCCAATTTCATAGGATACAGCTAGCACGGCTGTAAAATAGAAGTAGGTGTCAGATCGGGAACTCCCACGGTATGTACGCTTCTGTTAGTTTACATGGAAAAGCTATCTTGTTTGTCATGCTATGATATGTCAATATGCTGGAATGGTTTATAATTGCACTTGACAACGACAGACAAGGTGGGATCCGTCCATAGGCCGAAGCACTCAAGTTAGCCTGCTATCTTGTGTATTCCAGTACTTAGCTTTTTGCTACCATAGTTATTTGCCATGGCAGGCTCGTCTGCCTGCTGTTATTGACCCTTGATGGAAAATGGCACATAGTATGCATATGTACTCTAAAGTCATCTGTTAATTGTTTATGCTTATAATGTTGTTTGTGGTATTTAAGAGGTTTCCTTGTTTTGTTTTGTTTTGCTTATTGAGAACTATGACAACCCAAACTTTTAGCTAGTTGTTTAAAATCAATGTCCATGTTTTTGTTATTTTTCTTTCTGTAGAAGGAGCACTACTACAACCCCAACTGCTCATTCTGGAACTACTCTGAGAGGAGTATGATGGGCTACTGGTCCACTCAGGGCTGTAAACTCCTGGACACCAACAAGAGCCACACCACCTGTTCCTGTAGTCACCTGACCAACTTCGCCATCCTCATGGCCCATCGAGGTCTGTCTGTCTGTCTGTCTGTCTGTCTGTCTGTCTGTCTGTCTGTCTGTCTGTCTGTCTGTCTGTCTGTCTGTGGTGAGTGGCCTTCTGTGGGTTTTTCTCATGTTGTGTGGTTGGACTCTACTGTCTGTCTGTCTGTCTGTCTGTCTGTCTGTCTGTCTGTCTGTCTGTCTGTCTGTCTGTCTGTCTGTCTGTCTGTCTGTCTGTCTGTCTGTCTGTCTGTCTGTCTGTCTGTCTGTCTGTCTGTCTGTCTGTCTGTCTGTCTCATCTAGGGAACATGGTGAGTGGGTGGTTCTGATTTAAACTGAATCCCAAATCAACCCCTAGCTAACCCCCAAGACACTTGTGTAGATTGGAGATGTGTAAGAAATATGGTAGAATTTATTGCGGACACCTATCCAATCCTCTCAGATCTCCATAAGGAGCTAGGGGTTGATTTGGGATTCAAGGACACTCGTAGTGGCTCTGCCCCCCCCCCCCCCATTGTATGTATTTTATGTACGTAAATATGGCTAGAGTAAGATAGCCAACTCAGAGGCTGATTAGATTTGAGGTGGGGGGGAGGAGAGGAATGCTGTTAATGTATGTGGAGAGAAACAGAAGGAGGCTGTCACTTACTTTGCCGGGAGTAAAAAGCAAGAGATGGCAGACACAAGATAGTGAAAGTTAGCTCTGCCATTATTGGAAATAAAGGACATTTTACCTATGTTCCGTGACTAATAGCACTCACGCACACGCACATCCTACACGGGGAAACGTACGCGGCGGCCCGGTGTCGTGCTTCTGTATTTTCCATTTCCACTCGACGACGTGAAGTGGGTGAGATCCATTCGCAAGCAAAATGCAATTACAATCCAATTACATGATAAATATCATGTGCTGTGAGCATCCTACCCAGTAATAAACGTGGAACATAAGTTTGTGGCGTATATAATAACATGTCCCGACTCATGAACTCTTCCCGCGTCTTCCCCTCGCAAACCCCGAACCTTAAAACCCTTCACCACAAGGAAAAACCAGAGCCTGTGGTTTAAGCCATCCCTCAGTCACACCAACCCAACTACTCACCTCAACTACAACTCCTCCTGGCCTGCCCTTAATAAAAATGAGTCATGTCACGGAACGGATTACCTCATGTTCAGACCACTATCCCTGAGTGATATTCTGGATGGTTGAAGGCTTCTGTCTTATAGCCTACATGTCCACATTGTAATGTGTTCATTTTCCTGGGTTGTGACACGCACTGCAATCAACCCTTTCACCCAGCGACGATACCGAGCTCTGTGACAGCTTACTAATGACTTTTTTTTACATTGGCCCGGCACATGTACACGGATCTAAAGACATGTCATCTGTATCCTACAGTAGATGTTGAGTGAAATCCCTCAGTGAGTCAGGACGTCGTGTTATGTCAAGGTTCATTGATGGGGACATGAAGTCTGTCATGTTTTAGGTCTCCCGGCAGGTGTAAAACCTCCCTGCTGGGCTGCTGTGTGTTTCTCATTGGTGAACTAGAGGTTGAGTTAAATCTCTGTACTGTGTCATATTAGCTCCAAGTTTACTTCAGATTATGTACTGATACATATTGATACATGTTGGGAACGGCATTTGTACAGAGTGGCCTGAGTCAGGAAGTTGGCGGCGGTTCTGTGCTAGATACTGTTGTCTCTGTCTTCCTACTCATTGTATTCCCTGACCATCTGAATCAAATAAAAAGGTGATCACAACAACAAAAAAGCTTTCGGGGTCTAACCATGTCATGTTAGGTCCTAGATTCGCCAGGTTCTTGGTTCTAACCCCCTCTGTGTGTCTCTGTCCTGTTCACCAGGTGGAGGGGAGTGTCCACGAGCTGCTGCTGACGGTGATAACGCGGATGGGCATCGCTGTGTCTCTGGTGTGTCTGGCCATCAGCCTGTTCACCTTCTGCTTCTTCAGGGGCCTGCAGAGCGACCGCAACACCATCCACAAGAACCTCTGCCTCAACCTCTTCATCGCCGAGCTCGTCTTCCTCGTGGGCATCAACATGACTGAACCCAAGGTAAGGAGCATGGGCACCCCGTCAAGTATCCGAGTGGGCTTAGATGCACAATTGTTTTGTTCCCAGGGGAATATGCTCCAGTGATCCATTGACTCAATGCAGTTTCAATGCCACTGTCCTTTTACCTCTGTGTGTGTGTGTAACCTCTAAATGTGTCCCCGGCTCCCAGCTGGTGTGCTCCATCATCGCGGGCGTTCTTCATTTCTTCTTTCTGGCGGCGTTTGCCTGGATGTGCCTGGAGGGCGTGCAGCTCTACCTCATGCTGGTTGAGGTGTTTGAAAGCGAGTTCTCCCGCAGGAAGTACTATTACGTCTCCGGATACCTCTTTCCCGCCGCGGTGGTGGGAATCTCGGCCGCCATCGACTACCGCAGCTACGGGACACAGAAGGCGTAAGTAACGCTAGATGTCATCTTTAGGCAGGTTCTTTTGTGATCTTGCTTGACTCCGAATGCAGTAGTTTATGTTTACGCTAGGGCTGTCAAACGCTACAAAACATTGTATTGAGTTAATCGCAGGATTTGCTGTGATTAATCGTCATTTCAGAATTTGCTCGAATTGAGCTGTAATTTGAAAACATTTTATACAAATGCATTACGAGATATTGACGTCTTGATTTTGTCCAAAGGAATGATAAGCAAAATCAAGTAGATTGATAAAGCACACTTTCTTTAACCTAAATGTCAACTTATTTTGACATCGCATTGTCGTTTTTAGCTGTATAGGTGATGTATTTTGGTTGTTTTCAGTGTATTTTTAATACTTTCAGACAACACGATTTAATAATTTTAAAAAAAAAAACATTTTAAAAAATTGCACTAAAATTACAAATAGTTAGCGCAAGTTAACTGATTTACTCTGACAGCCCTATTTTACGCACATCCAGTAACCTTCAGGTGCAGGGTACGAAAAGTTGAGTCAGAGGAAGACCTTGAAGTGGAAACCTTACACAATAAAAGTGTGGGAGCATTCAACAGTATCTATCTTCCTTTCTTTGTGCAGAGAGCATCAGGTCTCCCAGGCCAGCCAGCTCCATATCAAGATTCCTTTTCTTCCCCACAGTGCTAATGAGAGCTACATCACAGGCCCTAGTCTCCCTCTGCCTCCTGGCAAATTTATACCCTGTCAGAGAGGAAAGAGAAAAGCTGTGAGCAAAACCACTACATTAATGAATTCTCTGGCTGGTTGGTTGTGCTGGTCTGGTATTTTCTCTGAGCTTTTTCTTCTCTCTTGCCTTTGCGCCTTCAAACTTTTATTCTTCAGTGGCCGTTATCCAAGAACAAGCCTTATGATTTGTCGTAAGCCTTCCTTAAATAGGGTGGTTTTTTTTGTTACATTTTTGTGGCTGTAGCGCAACAGTCCCTGAATTTGAATCAACATCTCCTCTGATGATACATACAGTAGCTTCAGCACAACACATTTTTGTTGAAACTGTTTGTGACCACGTTTTGACTGTTTAGAGTCTAACGTAGAGCCGGACCTCTCTCTCAATTGTAGACATTGGTAGCCTCTGATGTCGTGCAGGCAATACCAGTGCTGTTGTGTGGCTCGCAGCCAGAATGTGTTCAAGGTCAGGTTCTCTCTCTTCTTTGGTCACGAAGGTAAATAAATCACTGTTCTATTGCTGTAGAAGCTATATAATCATGCCATCTATCTCGTCTAGAAGCCAGGCTGGTTAGTGATCAGTGGGATACGATGTAACAACTGCCGCTGTGTTCTTAGAATGTAATTGCAGAGATGTTACAGTCACAGTGAGAGAGCCAGAATAGCTCATTTGCTCTTGAGGGATGGCTATCACCTGATCACATGACCATGTCCCATTGCAGCTGCTGGCTGAGGGTGGATAACCACTTCATTTGGAGCTTCATAGGACCTGTCACCTTCATTATCATGGTAAGCCGTGTGTGTGTGTGTGTGTGTGTGTGTGTGTGTGTGTGTTTCATACAGTATGCCTGTGTCTCTGTTTTAATATGTCTATCTATCCAAAAAATGTTTTCCTCAGAGAAATGTGCAGTGGGAAAAAAATACATGTATTTTTTTATATATTTTTTTTCTCGTCTGGTCACTTATCTCTTGCTTTCGCTGATCAATTTGCGTGAAAGGAAAGTGGTCCATTATATCTGACATGAGGACATCAGCAGCCATTCAGCTGTAAAGTCCTATGAAATCAGTCTAGTCAAGTGAGCAGCAGTCAACAGCTTAGCAGTTTTTTTGGTGGAAGGAGTTGCGCATTGTGGCAGAATTCCTCCCTTTCACACACTCAGTCGAGGAGGAGGAGGATAAGAGACAATCTCAGGCATGAAGGTCATTTTCTCAGTTAGACAGAGGGGGTTGAGGGAGATGGGGAGAGACGGATGAACATGGAAGTAATGAGTGGGTGGGCCAGACAGCCATTACCCACAACCCCCTGGCCCTGCCGAGGATCATGACGCATCTGCAGCCAATCCCTGTTCCACGGACATCTCCGTCTTCACCTCTTAATATTTCACACAGGCTGCATGGAGTTCACACACACACATACATTTGTATTATTCGCACAGAAGACAAGTGTAAATGTGTACATACTGTGTTTATACAGCACATGCCGTGCATAGATACCCAAGAAAAAGTGTGTTCTGGTTTCTGTAGATAGTGGGCTGCGGTGGAATTAAGGACATGTACAGTTCGGTGCCTCCCTGCCTGCCTACCTACCTGCCTGCCTACCTACCTGCCTGCCTACCTACCTGCCTGCCTGTCTCATCAGATCTGTGTCGACACTGGTGGCTGTGTTAATGCATCTCCAACCACTCGACTCATGCAGACCTAAATCAGCCCTGGTGGCTAGGAGACAAAACTCCACATCTCTCTGATCTTAAACCCCCTTATTTTGTATTTTCTCCTCTCCCTCTATGCCTCTCTTTCTCTGCCCTCTTTCTGTCTTTCTTCACACGTTATTGGTTTATTTATTTAAAGGGAAGTACATAGCTATGGCTCCACTGGACTGGTGTATTCATGTTCTAGAGTGAACAGCTTTCATAAAATTCAGCCCACAAATATATTGTATTTAATAAACTTGGGACCGTATCTCTACTAGAACAGTATTGCTTTGTGTTCTCGCAAACCCATGAAGTTTTTGTCATTTATCTCCTTTCAGAAAGATTGGTCAGGTTTCAGAATAAATAGGTTTGAATAACTTATAAAGCAAGATATGTTTTTTTAATAGAAGTATAGAAATAATATATAATATTTACTGAATATTTACTGAATCGTTTTTTTGGTGAGGTTTTAATGTGGTAGTGACTGAGCCAAATTGAAGTGTGTGTGTGTGTGTGTGTGTGTGTGTGTGTGTGTCCCCCCCCCGCTCATAGAAAAAACACCCTGAAGTCATGGAAACCTCTCTGAATGTATAGCTTAGAATATGGAGCTGTTTTTCCTGGCTCCAGACGTTTGTTTAAAAAATATGGCGCTCTGTCTTTTCCACCCTCTCTCTGTTCTGTTCTGTTCTGGCCGTATTAGATTTACACTCTCACTCTCTCTTTCTCTCTCGGTGAGGAATAACACTCTGCGTTTGGCACCCGCCTGCTTGGCTAAGTAAGGCCTGAGGTTGTGCGTTGCATCAGCCATGGGAGTGGGAAGGGGCTTCCCAAGGCACTTTATCATAGCCAGTTTTAGTAGGGCTGGAGACCGAAGCTAAGCCACAAACCTCTCTATTCTCACTTTTGGGAGGCAGTCTGTTTTACCATTTGCACGGGATTTTGAATGTTTCATATCCCTCTTGGTAAGACGTCCTAACGTTGACGCTTGCGATTGTGCCACAATCACTACAGGTTAAGCATAATTACCATGCATGATCTCAGAAAGTCACTAAAAGGTGCAGGGGACATGCACATTTCGGAGAGTTTGTCCTGTTTCTGTGTGCAAATCACCCTTTTTGCGGTTTTAAGTTGCCACGAAATGTAGGCGACATGCATTGCTGCGCCTACCATGGAATGAATGCCACGCCCCAGTGTGATGCGCTAAGCTCGCTGTGCCTCTGTTTTGACAGCTCAACCTCATCATCCTGGTGGTGACCATGTACAAGATGGTGAAGCACTCCACTTCCATGAAACCCGACTCGACCCGGCTGGGCGGTATCAGGTGAGAGGGGAGGGGGTCTCTGGAGGTGATGTGAAAGCTGGTGTTACTGGTTGTGTCAGCTCAGTTTTAAGTGGGGAAACAAAACGTTGTGTGCTGTCCTATTCCCAGCCATGGCCTTGCTTGTGCAATGTTAAAGGGTGAATTTGGTGTATTTGACCTTTAGAATTACATCTCAGTTACCCATAACTGGAGTGGACAAATATATATTTACTTCAGATTCTATCCTCACGTGTTGCCTTTTTAGTTGGTGTTTATGAGGGCCGTGTTTGCGCTATGCAGGGTTTATGTTGCCTCTTTTATTTATTCAGAACTGCAACCCTGACCTCTTGTATTAGTCGCTCCTGTGTTGGCATCATTTTCAGGTTCCTCTGGAACCCTAGCTCAAATATATATGATTTAAGGGTGGTGGGGGAGGAACTGGAGCTGTGCCCACATCTTTATTCAAACATCCACTCAATCCAGAGAATTGGATAAAAGAAAAGTCCCTAGACAGTTTCTGTCCTAAAATACTTGTCAAACAATAACTGTGAGACAGAATGACATGTGCCATTCCTGTGTTGTGTTTTGGACTTCATGTAATAAAATATTTTTTATTCATTTAGTTTTTTTGGCTTTTAATAGCAGCAAAATGGTTTAATTGACCTCTGAGCCGTGCTATCCTGGTTAAGAATGTAATTTAAAGAGAGCCTGCGTTCAAAGATAGTGGCTAATTCAAACAAATCATTTGTTCAAAGGACCCAAAACTCATTAACTGTCATTAATTGGAGTCCACCTCTAATCGACCACTTATTTAGTCCCGCAGAGTTAGATTTGGTAACTTTCCACAAGACATTGAAATGATCAGTTAGTTGACTTTCAACAACCATAAAGAGCCAGCGTTTTTCAAATAACGAAAAATGTACACAATGACACAAAAGCACAACTAATCTGCAGCATCTCTCTCTTTGGGCTTGCATTATCTTCTGTCCTTGGATTCTCTCTGGAACTCAAAGACGTGGTACAATGGTGTCTGGTTTTCACTGGTCTCCTCTTTTCTCTTTCTTGTCCAGGTTTGCTCACTCTTTTTTCTCTCCTGTGCATCGACGGCTCCCTGTCCCAGCCGTTGCCAAAGGGAACTCACCATTGGTTATCTGATTTCCTCTAGGCTTCTCCTGGACCTCCTGTGAGAAACCGGACGTGTTTGCTGTTTCTGTTTAACCAGCCAATCACGAGGAAGGCCAAGGAAACATAGTTATTTAGACTCTGTCAGAGACTCTGTGGAAGTTCTCATTCAAAAATCTACGTATCAGCTTTTATGAGTTGCACTGTATATACTGTATAACTTGTCCAGAAGGAGAAATAGAGAGGGATAATATATCACAGCCTCCTTCTTTCCCCACAGAACAAATCCGTAGGAACCAACAGAGAGAAACTTCAAGTCAATGAAAGATGAAATTAGGGAAGTTACCTAGTTTATTATTAATGATTGGGAACAATATTGTGTGTGTGTGTGTGTGTGTGTGTGTGTGTGTGTGTGTGTGTGTGTGTGTGTGTGTGTGTGTGTGTGTTTTTTTCAGATCCTGGGTGCTTGGGGCGTTTGCCCTGCTCTTCCTCCTGGGTCTGACCTGGTCGTTTGGCCTGTTCTTCCTCAACGAATCCTCCGTGGTCATGGCGTACCTCTTCACCATCTTCAACACTCTGCAAGGGATGTTCATCTTTATCTTCCACTGCCTCCTCCAGAAAAAGGTAAGGATTTAATACTTATGACATATATATACGAAGATAATGCGACAACATTTTGTACATCAATGTTTGACTATAAGTTTTCCTCACCAGAGGTGGGAAATAACCTTTTTTTTATGTCTAGTTTCCCACAGAAGTAAGATAACAGAAGGTATCTGTGTGTACAGAAGTCCAATGCAAAATGTATACTTTTCAGTCCGCTGTCTACTGTCTCTTGACATTTAAGACCATCTCTGATAGAAGTAACACCTTCCGTGTCGTATTTGTCCCCGTGCAAAATCCCCCTCCTTATGGTGGTATTTGAATGTGTCATCGTGGTAGCTGTGATAGGGCTATCTCCAAAGACACGCCATTTGAACTGCTGCTGTCGGCTCGGTGGCATTTGATAAATATATTTATTTTGTGGCTCTTTGTTGCAGGATCGAGGCAGCTTCCTCTCTTTTTCTCTCTCTGGAGTCGACTGTCACGGTTGTGGTGTCTCTGAGTTCACTGTGTCTCTGTCGCTCTGCCCTGATCCTGTGCCCGCTGCAGGTCCGTAAAGAGTACAGCAAATGCTTCCGCCAGTCCCAGTGCTGCGGAGGTCTGCCTTCTGAAGGGTCCCACAGCTCGGCCAAGACGGCCACGTCTCGATCCACCGCACGCTACTCCTCCGCCACACAGGTACAGTACATACTAGGTACAGTACAGCAGCGGGAAGTTGAATTATATATACCTTTTTTTTCTGTCCTTTCTTGCTTTTGAGAGTGAAAGGAGAGTTCTTTTCCTGTTTTTTTTTCTCCTTCTCCTATTGCATGCTAGCACGTCGAGGAG